>NW_020956182.1:0-4864 GCF_003031625.1 Empidonax traillii | reverse complement strand
CACACTCAGAAAGGCTAAAGGGCAGGTACTGCTCCCCTGATCCACTCTATTGCCACTTGTTTCCAGTAATCTGTCTACAAATGGAAGTGGAAAAGAAGATAATATACACATGTCAAACAGTAGAGAGGCGGGTAAATGACCAGTCATTTTAGTCGTAAATGCAAGTGGACGAACAACTCAAATGCTGCTCTTATAGTGCAGAGTTTCAATGCAATCTTGATACATTTTAGTGTGCATCTTAGAGCCAGGGTTATGAAGACGAGATGGTGGTGACTGAGCATTCAGGAGTTTTCAGAATGAGTCAACCACAGCTGAATAAGCAGGAGTGTCGATAAAGCATCTGAAGTATAGTGAGCAAATGGAGGTGGGGGACAAGGGAATACCAGCTTTCAGTGCCCTGGAAATAGTATGTTGAAAAAGGGAATGGAAATGTGTCATACAAAACTGAAAACCAAACACAGGTTTCCTAAACCTTTTTTTTATTAATATTTTCCAGTATGCATTTTCCTCTCCTGTTTGGCCTTCATGATCTTAGATTTCTGTTTTAGATGCTTTATCTTATGATTTCAGAGGTATAGCTTTAGCAGAAAATCCCCTGACATTTAGGACCACTGCTCTGTGCAAAATCTATTGCTACCTAAGTACTGCCATATGAAGTATATACACACCTAGTTGATCCATTTAGATAACAGATAGGCATCCAAGGGTTCAAGTTTGTGTGTTTAGACAAATATTTTCTCAACGATGGCTTCACTAGGATAAATGTTACCATATAAGGTGTGAGGATTTTTACTACTGAAGCTGTAATGTTTAAAAAAAAAATTGCCCTATCCTACATAGTTATAGAAGTAAAATCTAAGTGCAGACCAAGCCCTTGCCTCTGGAAACTAAGATGGAAGTGTATGTCTCCCTTGAAAGCACAGTGTAAATTTACAGCAATAGATAAATGATGCAACTGAAAAAGTACTTTTTTTATAGATTTCTCCGAGAGTAATGCAGTCTGCCCATGAAAGGAATATTTTTAGAGGCTGAGAAGCTTATAAAGGGAGATTGTGTAGCTATAGGTCATTAATATAAGCAAGCAAGCATCCACTACAATATGACGCAAATGAAATATGAGTTACCTGAGAATGCTTTAATCAGGCTGCTGTAATAGCATAGATTTTATGTAAACGTAGGAACATGGCTTTGTACTTACTGACTTTTTTTTTTTTTTTTCCAGGTGGCTTACTGTTCTATCAAAATTATTAAAGCAAAAGAAAGAAAAAACAAAGAAACATGTTACAGTATGTTAGGGTCTGAGTACAAAAAGTGAAATAAAAAAAGAAAATGCCTTGAAATTCAGCTTCTCAGGGGATTCAGATACTGTACTCATTAGAAATAAATGCTCATAAAGGGTGTCACTCTCTATGAGATTGCTGATCCTTTGAGAAGAAAAAAAAAAAAGGGTAATTTGAAGACAGTCAGTGACCACTTTTCAGAGAAGAAATCAGAAAATATGATATTTTTTACATAAAGTTCATCAACATTACAGTAGCCTTAATATCTTCATGTCATTAATAAAAGAAGATTTGTGAGTTGTTTGCATGCTCAGAAAGGAAATTATAATATACTTTTTAAACAAAATGAAATGTTCACAGATACTAATTTTCTGCAGATAGGGATAGGGAAACAAAGAGAGAAATATGTTGTCCTTTTTACTATTTAGGGTCCAGTGTTGATCCTAATAAGATAAGACTGATAAAATTTTCACAAATCTGTTGCATCAAGAAGAGGAATTATCTGCTTTCAGGATCTATAATAGCTGCTCCATAGGAAATTATTTAGACAGACCATGGTTTACTTTCAGAGGAATTTATGATTGTTATCATTGTTATTATTAGCATATATGAATATTTCCTACTCTGCCTTCAAATTTTTTTGAGCCAAGAAAAAAAAAAAAAAGGAGAAAATCTGGACATTGTGTTGATTTGTCCCTGCTGCAGGAATATTCCATAAAGAAAAGATTACTTTTTAGTGGTATATTTCTGGTGAATGAGGGAAAGGCTGTGGATGTGGTCTATCTGGACTTCAGCAAAGCCTTTGACACTGTCTCCCATAATATACTCCTGGAAAAGCTGGCAGCCCATGGCTTGGACAGGGGCATCGTGTGCTGGGTCAGGAACTGGCTGGAGGGCCGGGCCCAGAGAGTGCTGGTGAACGGGGCTGCATCCAGCTGGAGACCACTCACCAGTGGTGTCCCCCAGGGATCAGTGCTGGGCCCAGTCCTGTTTAACATCTTTATCAATGATATAGATGAGGGGATTGAGTCCACCATCAGCAAATTTGCAGATGACACCAAGTTGGGAGGGAGTGTCGACCTGCCAGAAGGCAGGAGGGCTCTGCAGAGGGACCTGGATAGACTGAAGAGTTGGGCTGACTCCAATGGGATGAAGTTTAACAAGGCCAAGTGCCGGGTCCTGCACTTTGACCACAACAACCCCCTGCAGCGCTACAGGCTGGGCACAGAGTGGCTGGAGAGCAGCCAGGCAGAAAGGGACCTGGGGGTGCTGATGGACAGGAGGCTGAACATGAGCCAGCAGTGTGCCCAGGTGGCCAAGAAAGCCAATGGCATCCTGGCCTGCATCAAGAACAGTGTGGGCAGCAGGAGCAGGGAAGTGATCCTTCCTCTGTACTCTGCGTTGGTGAGGCCACACCTTGAGTATCGTGTTCAGCTCTGGGCCCCTCAGTTCAGGAAGGATAGTGAAGTGCTGGAGCGGGTCCAGAGAAGAGCAACGAGGCTGGTGAAGGGACTTGAGCACAAGTCCTATGAGGAGAGGCTGAGGGAGCTGGAGTTGTTTAGTCTGGAGAAGAGAAGCCTTAGAGGTGACCTCATCACTCTCTTCAACTACCTGAAGGGAGGTTATAGCCAGGTGGGGGTTGGTCTCTTCTCCCAGGCAACCAACAATAGGACAAGGGGCCATGGGCTCAAGCTCTGCCTGGGGAGATTTAGGTTAGATGTTAGGAAGAAATTCTTTACGGAGAGGGTAATCAGGCATTGGAACGGCCTACCCAGAGAGGTGGTGGATTCACCATCCCTGGAGGTTTTTAAAAAGAAATTGGATGTGGCCCTTAGTGCCATGCTATAGTAATTGGAGTTGGATCAGGGGTTGGACTTGATGATCTGGGAGGTCTTTTCCAACCCAATCTATTCTGTGATTCTATCTATTCTATTCTATGATTCTAAAGGACATTTTGCCTAACACCACATGGTATTTAGGAATATGCTTCTCTGCACTGTGTGGCATTTAAACATAAATATTGGGGTTTGTAAAAATTCTTGCTCTGAACAGTAAGTAAGGTCTTGTGTGTAACTCTTACATTCAGATCTGAGTATGGATGATTATAAAACAAGTTTAAATATACACCAGGTAAAACATGCAAACCCATAAAATGGTAAAAGACATGAACTGTGCCATACTCCCGCCCTGCATGGGGAGTTTTAAGACCAGATTCCACCTGTTCCTTGGTCACTCTTTCATCTGCATGAACTCTTCCTTCAAGATCAGGTCTCTTTGGTTGGCAGTCTCTGTCTAACATAATAACTAGTTTTTATGTAAGTCAAGCAGTTGACCTCTAACTTGTGATTCCAGAATCAAGGTTTTCTTTCGCAAACTGGATGTATATATGAAAGAAATCACATCCTTTCATATTCTCAGAGCAAAAGCATTTACAGGATGCTTGTAGGTGCTTGTATCACTGATTAGAAGATTAAAAAAAAAAAAAAAGCACAAAAACAAAGAAACCAAAAAAATAGTTAAAGGGCTTCCCATGAAGAAATGCTTGTCAGGATCTGGCTGCCAGAAATTAAACTGAGTACAGGTTCACATACAACAGTTTTTTCCTAGATAAGCCTTTCTGAACCACTGAGTATACACCACTCCATTCTACAGCTATCACTACATCTCTCCTCTTTGTAATATTAGTTCTCCAAAGCCTAAGGAAGTTACCTTCGTGAAAAGGATTAGGTTTAATTTCTTTTAAATCTGATGCCTTATAAACTGCTTGGTGGTTCCAAATTATCTTTCATGTTGTATATTTTTACTTAGGACTCAGTATGACAAGATCCTTCTCCAAACTTTCATAGGCAACAGCACAGTTTAACACCAGCTAACACCTCAGCCTCATCCAGCCGCCTATATATGCCATTCCTGGGTAGAATGGGGAAGAGAATCACAAGAGTGAAAGTCAGAAATCTCATCAGTTGAGACAGCTTAACAGAAAACACAAACATCAGTTGAGACAGCTTAACACAAAATCCACACATGTATGCAAAACAAAAAAAGAAATTATTCAATTCTTCCTGTGGGCAGGCAGATTTTCAGTCATCTCCAGGAAATCAGGGTTCCATCACATATAAAGTGCATTAGGAAGACAAACACTATCATTCTGAATGTGTCCCTCCCTCCTTCAGCTTTATATGCTGAGCATGACATCATATGCTGTGGGATATCCCTCTGTTCAGCTGGGATCAGCTGTCCCAGCTGTGTCCACTCCCAGCTCCTTGTGAACCCTCTGCCTACCCGCTGGGGGGAGTGGCTTTAGAAACACTGCTCAGCAATAGCTAAAACATCTCTGTGTTATCAGCACCGTTTTGGTCACAAATCTAAAACACAGCACCGTACAAGCTACTGCAAAGAAAATTAATTCTGTCACAGCCCAGACCAGTGAAGTCAGTTTTAGTTTTAAGTATCTTTATTGTGTTACTCTTTACAGCTTCATAGTTTGCCCATATTGCAGATAAAACCAGGTAGCAAACAGTATCTCTCCCCTTGAACAGCACTCTGTGTAGTATCTCAGATAACTTCTTTTTTACTATGAACAA
>NW_020956181.1:202846-217796 GCF_003031625.1 Empidonax traillii | reverse complement strand
CTTTAAAAAAAAAAAAAAAAAAAGTTATTAATACACCATATGTCAGTTTCCCACTTAGTCATAAATCACACTTCAGTGTGAAAGAGGTTATATAGCATCAAAAACTTTAGTGACTAGACAGTGATGGACAGTCTATTTTTTTTTGCTAACTGGAAACTGGTATGTATTTACTGGAACCGGACAGGGATGCCCATTCCAACAAACATAGCTACAGCACATCTGTGTTTTGCCACGTTTGATTTTGCCTCAACACAAGTGATTAAGCTTTCAAAAGGTCGGGGAAGAAGCATGACTTAGGCTTGTGAGTCACATTTTGTCATGCTCAGCACAGAGATTCTCCAACAGTATTGACCAAAACTACTGTAATGATACAGTAATTCTACAGTATTACTGAAATGTAATACTATAGATATGTATATATACACCTGCAGACATAGCAAGGTACTTGTCCAGACCCAAACTCCACATAGGGCCACAACAGAAAAGGATGGAGAACTAGAGAGAGAGAACCGGACTCTGGAGCAGTCCATTTTCTAAATTGACTGCATTTAGTCTGGTCATCAAGATGTCAGAAGTAAGTAAAGGAAGCTGGAAGTTATTCTCCCCAGCAGATGAGAAGACTTTGCCAACAGCTGTGGAAGAACTTTCCTAGAATCAATACATGAGGCTATTCTGTGCAGTTTATAAATGTGTCTCAAGAACAACTCCCTCTAGTCTCTTGATGGTGTGTATTTTACCGTACTGAAATAAAAAAGCCAGAGTCTCCAAACCAGCAGAAGGGTCAAAGACTAGTAAGTAGCAGAGCTATTAGTTTTGAGAAACTGATATTGATATTCAAAAACAGTTGGCAAATTCCATCCAGCAAATGCCAAGTACTGAATATCCTTTGTGATTCCAAGCACCATCCAGCTGATGACTACCAATGTCTTCAAGCTATCTATACTGACACTTGGGGCAGACGTTATTAAGCCCTACGAATTTTACGGTCAACTCTCCAAATTCACATTTTTCCTATTTAGCATGCTAGCCTCATCATCTCAGGACCAGGAAACAGACATATTCCTCATGAATCACCCAACCCTTTGAGCATATGAAGACATCTTCAGTTCGTCCAAACTTGCCCAGAACATATCTAAAACCAGAACTAGTGGAGTTAACAGGACACTGGAAAGAACCAAGCGTCACTGGAACGACCACAGTCAATTTAGATTATGATCTAGCTTGATGAATACCAAAGAGGAATTTATTCTCTCTATGATCTGCTCATTAATGGCAGAAAGCAAAAAATACTGCCATCTTACTGAGATCCTGATAGTTCATGTATCAAAGCACAGTAAGCCATCTTCATAGTCTATCACCACAAGAGAGTTGCTAATTAGGATGTTAGTGGACAGCTCCAACATTTCTCTTCAGATTTCCTTTGTAAATTCCCAAAGAGCTGTCAGCTCGGGTTCTGACACCGAAAAAATGTACTTGAACAGGACTGGTATCTGAATTGACTACCAGTGAGGGAAGGTAATTGCCAGGGTGCTGATACATCAGTGTTTCTTTTGTGGAGTGTTTCCTTTGCAGAATTTGGACAGAACAAGTAGGACCTGTCTTAGAGGGTAGCAGTTCATCTACTGGCCTGAGCTACCCACGTCATAGCTGTGGATTCAAAAGAAGGAACGAAAAAAAACTCTGCTTGCTCAAGATTCAACAGGAGGCACGTAGATACTGCCTCTCTTTTAAAGCAAGAGGAAACTATTTTAGCTACTATCAGTGTAACAACCTTTCAGTTGTATGAAATGCCAATTTGACTCATGCAGCAGTATATGATATTAAAATTTACCATAAGGAAAGTGAGCATGGATTCACAGAAGTGTTGCATCTGGTATCAGATTTCAAGAGGCAAATATTAAGGAATTTTAGGAAACAAACAGTAATGTGCCATGATAGGAAGTCTTAAAATCCAACACTGCAAACTAATGCAGGGGAATTGAGAAACATACTACATAAACTACAGTAGATGACTGACTTTATCAGTTACTGAATGAGATTCTGCAATTGGTGATATGCAAGAGGTTAAATCAGATAATTAAAGTCCTTCCTACTCTCAGAAATCTACAGATCTACTGACAGATTTCACTTTCCTTTTAAAATAGAATGTAAAAAAAAAAAAGGCTGGTGTAGTTGCACAAGGAGGTGTTTAATGGTCTGAGATTTAATAAAAAAAAAAAGATTAAGTGGATCGATAAACCAAAACATTTCTGTCACAGGGCTGGCAGGCAAAATATTAAAGACAGTAGAAAAAGAGAAAATATTTTCTTTTAGCTGTAAATGCTACAAACAAAAACAGAAGGATTCTCATCTTTGTAAGGAAAGGGCAGCAGAGGTATTAGAAAGAAAACAGGTCTATTAATAAACGAAAAGGAGTAGAGAAATTAATTATTCAAAAATGGCTGAAAGACAGGCTCCATTTTTAATTGTCTACATCAAGAAGGAAAACAGAAAAAGTCTGAACAGCTAAAGTGAACAGCTTATCACAGCAAGTGGGAGTTTTTAATCCCTGCAAGCGGTTAACCACTGGAACAAAGCACCATCTCACGGTATCCTCAGCTCCAGACTACAGCCTGTGTGTAAGATATGTCTGAGCCAAACTCGCCCAAAGCTCCACACCATGGAGCAAGGTGGCCTGTGTTAAACAGGATAACAGAGTGGCTGAATTCGAAGCCTTTTAATGCCTTTCAAACTTAGCCTGGAGCACAGCACTACTTTGCAGGCACAGGTGTACTGGGAGTGGCAGAAAGTCACCTCACCTTCACACAAGATCCAACAGGTAAGAAAAAGTCAAGGGGTTAGTTTGTCAGGTTTATTGAGATTACATCTGGGCAAGTTGGCTTGAGCTGGAGAAGGCAGAAGAGGCAGCAGGTTCATAACACTATTAAACAAAATTTAGTGGCTAGAACTCCTGTTATAAAATCAGTCACTAGGATTTCAAAAAATTGTTGGAAGATAAAGTGCATTATATATCTGCATTCTGAACAAACATTTCATGGTAACAACTACTGTCATAATGACCCTTAGTGGACCTTATACTATTTTCAGTTATAATTTATACTCTGACTTCTTTAAACTGACAACTGATACTACCTGAATACCTGATCTGAAAGACACACAGAAACAACTAACAGCATTCTCAGAGTGGTGTGAAGAGGATAAATGCCTGAATCTTTGTGGGATATTCAAATCTTCTGGTCACTTTTTCTACAAGAACACTTATAAATAAAGTGTGCAAACACATGAGATATGTGAAATATTAAAGCCTGAAAAAAACTTACATAGAGCTAGGAGGCATATCATGCAAACCTCATGATAACACTTTCCAAATATACCAGCCAACAAGACTGGTTTTAAGGGCTTTCAGCAAATTTGTTACACTGCTGAACCATGAACCTTCAGTGAAGTAGCTCACACATCTCAGGGAGCTTAGCACATTTCTTCTTTCCATACTTCATGCAAGAGAGCTCTGACACTTTCAGCCACCTTATCAGAAGTGTGACATTCACTGATAGCAGAAAAGGCATGTAGAAAAATAAATGCAAAGTGGACTGCATAGCTTTCCATAAAGACTTTTTTTTTTTTTTCAATCTAGACTTAAAGTACTTCTCTTGGTATTTTAAATAATGAAAGCTACAATAATACTGTCATCATAAAAAGTACTTAATTGCAGGAATTTAGCTTCTTTGAGATCAGTGTTGCTAGTGAACATATTACTCTGAACTAACCCTTCACAGGACAAACTTCCAGTCTCCAAAGCAGGAAACATGAAGGAAAAATCCCTCCTAGTGATATAATGTGAACTCTCTGCTATTTCCATTCTCAAGAAGTTAGCCATCTTCTTGGGCCTTAAAGGATTGTTTTACACTTGTTTCATTATTTCATATTTTTATTCAATCCAGAAATCTTTTCTCAAGCAAAACCTCCCATGAAACCAGTTGGATTTTGTCCAACCAAATACTCTATAAAGAAGCACTTTCAGAAAGAAGACAGCATTTTGTCACCAAGTTTTTAGAAAAAAAACCACCTGTTCCTGCACAGTTCATTTCCATATAGGGTCTGACTGGAGCCTTGGCAGTACAGCAAGCAATAAAAGTCTGCTGAAATGCACTGATGTTGTTCAGCATTTCATGGAATTTGGCCTACTTCAACATTTTTCTCTCCCATTCTAATAGTTTTTTTCTTTAAAAAGTGATATGGTGGAAGACATAGCTCTCTTTTTGCATTCTTTACATGACAGACTGCTTAAGGCATGATGGCCCTGTGGTGGTGCAGCCCTTCATGCAATGGTCCCCAGTCACACTGATGGTCTGACACTTTTTTTCTAATTGCCATTAAATCAACCGTAATTTGGAAAAATAGCTTTTAAGTAATGATACTGAAGATGACAATATACCACAGTATAGACAGTGAAAAGGAAAAGTCTATACAAGTCAGTAGAGAAGTTATTGCTGAGACAGTAGTGCAAATGGAAAGGAATCCCAGTTCCTGATGATGCCTCTGGAAGGTCTGGATTGATTTGTATTCTATTAGTCAGCATAACAGATATAGGAATAGCAACAACTTTGCTTTGAGTGAGAAAACATTTTGTTGTTGTGGTATTGACTGAGAAGGTAATAAATAAATCCTTGTGATATGTTAATCTGTTAATTTCAGAAAGACTGAAATGGAACTATTTTGATAGCACAGATTTTGGTGAAATAATTGCCAAATTTCTTTATCAAAGCCTTTCAAATACCTGTATAAGATTAATAAAGAACATTAAAACATGTAACTCTACTTCTGTATTTCTCTTGAGCTAAACCCATGGTTTTATTGACAAATGGGCGGATGCCACAAAAATATGTGATGTGTTAAAACAGCCCCACCTAATACCAGTGTAACTTGCCATATACAGCCTCTCAAGAACCACACTGGATACCTTATTTGCACACTAACTTGTGTGCTTAGTAGAAGGAACCTTGAAATAAATCATATGGTCAAGACTAATCATATAATGAGATAACTTGTCTAAGTGTAGGACTTTACACAGAAAGGCCTATGCTTGTAAAACTTTTGACCTAGGGTAACTCTTTACTACCACAAACCACACTGTACTCTCCAAGTAAAGCACATGCCTTTGATCTTGCTTTCCCTGACCTACATATTTAATTGTGAACAGAAAAACCTAATCTGGCCCCAAAACTCCACTTGAACAAGACACTTCAGTGCACAACTCTCACTGAAAGAAGAGAGTGTGGCAATAACCACAGATGTTAATTCTCTGTCTCAGCATCACTTCTAGAGCAGCAGATAAAAACCCATATATAAATATACACATACACATAACTACCACACATGAAAGGTTTTAAAAACTCCAGTCTCCAACTCTTTGGGCTTAAAACTTTCCCATCAGCACTGACTTACCTGACAATGAAAAACTTATCAGTCTCCGACTTCCTTGTCCCTGGATTGAGTCTTCATTGGTGATGCTTTTAAAAATCTGCTGGAAGACAAATAATGGTGAGAAAGGGTAGTCTCCAACAACTCTCGAACAGAGAAATTGTTTACTAACTGTCTTTTTTTTGCAGAATCTTAGTTTTCCAACTAAGAATCAATTAAGGACCAGGGATCAAAACAGTGTTTTTGTCTAGGTAATCATTTAACCATTATGGGCCTAAGTCATTCCTTCCTGGAATCTTTTCCTTAGAAAAAAGAATGATGAAAAAATACTGCAATTCGAACATAGCAGTTCATCACCCAAAAAGGAACTACTTATTAATCAGGGTAAGGATGGAAATGTAGCTATCAACTCTTAAAACAACTTCCATCTTTATAACCTCTATTACTTGTGTAGAAAAATCTTGTTCCAGAAAGCTAATTGCATACATAAAAGAAGGACTTCTGAGAGATTACTAATACCCTGCACAAAAACTAGCTGTGAATTCTGATAACAATAAGCATTGAGGGTGATCTGACAAAACAAAAGAAATTAAAAATTGATAGATGACTGTTTGTACTCCACAGTTTAGGTTTTAATGTCAGTCTTTGGTTCAGCAAGTTTATTGGTGAGCTGCTGTTCTGCAAATTAGGACCCAAGCTGCCCTCTGGCTGTGATCAGAACTGGAGAAAGCAAGAATGCCTCTGAGCCAGTGTCTGGGGCATCAGCAGAAACCCACCATCAGCAGTTTTCACAGCTGAGACCCCGAACAGGGCAGGGGAGATGCGCCCTCGGGTGTCAGGCTCCAAGTTCAGCAGGGAGGTGGTGCTGCTAGTACTGCCTCCCATTGACTCTGGAGTCAAACCAAATGCTGCTCTGCCCCCAGGAAGCAGCAGCTCCTCGCCACTCTTGCCATTCAGTTGTCAGCCAAAAAAGAAAAAAAGGCATTTATGCAGTGAAATTCCAATTTCTGTCAGGAAAGAGTAACTGAAGTCCCACTCAGCTGTGACTCATTGCTCGGTATATTAAATAATTGTGTAGTCGAGCTTAACTTAAAAAGCAAGCTGGTCTCTGCCCCCAGAGAGTGCAATGTAAGAGGGCACTGCAGCCCAGCTAGCAGGGATTAAACAACACAACTGTCAGGTTAAGACACAAATGAGGCCTAGATCAAAAACATACAGGTAGAATTTAGACATAATTATAAAATAATGGGCTCTGCTGCACTTGACTTTCTGCCATAATCATTTTGTTTCTTCTAGACTATCTAAATGGGATAAAAGGTACTGAGTAGAGTGAGATTATGAGTAAATTTCAATATAAATATCCCTATTGGATCACAGCTATTTAGTTGCCATTGTACTTTCTGTCTTCTCAGCTAAGTAAGTTTCAATAAACTTATTGAAGCCACTACTGATTTCCGGACAGAGACACATTTAGAACAGAATATATGTGATTGCTAGAATTTTATGGCAAGAACTCAGTAACCTTTAGCAGGCATTTCGTCAGGAGAGGTGAGCGTCTGGGGCATTCCCTGCCCTCCTACCCCGTCTCCAATACCCCACACTAAAAAAGAAAAACACAGAAAAATCGAAAAACTACAACAAAAACTAGAAAAATAGAAAGTACAAAAATGGGAGCTAGCCCTTCAAGGGAAGGGAACTTAAAATGTACGAATATTTGAAGAACTTAATCAGAAGAAAAAGTTATCCTTTAAACAAAAGCTCTCTGAAAGTTTTCGTAAAATGGATTCATAAAAACACAAACCCGGTTCCAGAGATCATAATATACTTGGAATGGGCAAAAATCGGATCTGCACTAACAAATGCTATTATTGCTGGGGACAGTCATGCGGTGAAAGCTTTGCAAGCTTGGACCACAGTCTTCATAATACTTAAAAAGACTGTGAAACAAATGGTACAAAGGGAAGAGACCCTAAAAACAACCGCAGAATTGTACCAGAAGCAATTAAATAAATGTGACTGTTCTCAATGATAGCAATTTGCAAAACGGTGCTGGAGTCTCTGCTGCATATAACCACTCTCAAAATGGCGGAGGTCCCTCACAGGTACGCCTCACGGCACAACCACCTAAAATGGCGGGCAGCACTGAGGGCGAAAACCACTGCACGCAAAATGGCGACGATGAAGGCGGCGGGAAGAATTTTGCGGGCCAGATGACAGCAGAGGGAGTGGCGCGAGAGATCAAGCGCGGGAAGGCGCGTACCCACCTACCTACACGTCACCTTTCCCCTCCTCCGCGACTAACGTCATCACCTTTACCCCGGAAACCCCCGAGCTTCAAAATGGCCGCCATCCATAACGCAAACATCCGACAAAATGGCGCCGCCCAGCAGACATCTGCCGACGCAGCAAGGCCTTCGCAAGAAATCACTAACTGGCACACTAACTCTGCTTTAACAACAGATATACGTTCCAATTTAAATCCTCAGTTACAAGCCATTGCTCTTCAATCAAACCCCTAATTTACCAACTGAAAGGGGTAAAGATGATGAAGAAACATCTTTAATAGACACTGTGACTGTATGTCATCGTAACGGTCACACTACACAAAAGAAAAGGAGGCGTCATAAAACTCGGCAACAAACTCCTCGTTCAACCACGACTTAATGCGCAGGCAACAAAAAACATCTACCTCTGAAAATAGCAGTGAAGGGTCGTAATGTTTGTAAATAGTTTTACCTATAGACTATTTTTTGAAGCATGCTAATAATTTGAGTACTCAAAATGCAGTCATGACTACACTATAATTTTGCAGCTACTCTTTTAAGTTTAACTTTAATAATAATTATGTTTCATATATTTTGTTAATACCGCCTTTGTTGAGTTTTTTATATACAGGAAGGAGAACAACGTCGACATTCGAAAAATAACAGCACATTCATATTACAACAGTAATGAATTGCACAGCAAATACTGATTTTTAATTATATAATTTTATACATTTAAGTACTCATTTCTTGTGTATTACTTTATATGTAAGTAATCATTTTTGTATAAGGACTTTACTTCTGATTTTATTATTTAATCCTTACTTTCTATACTTATACTAAAGTCCTTAAACATAATAACACTAGAACAAGTTCATAAAACATTACCTAAAACAAAGATAAAATATAACATCTTATTAGCATCTCTTACTAACATTTTGCCAAACATTGTTTCATATTCCACTCCCTTTTATAAAGAGAAAAGGGGGAATAGAGATGTCTATAACTACTTCTTTTATCTTTTGTCTTTAACAATTTTTTTGTTGTTTTTGTTACACTTTTTAGTCTTATAAACATACAGTTACTTTAAAAACATGCATGTCTTGGGTTTTCGTACAAAAATGAATATTATAATTTGTAGTTTATCAAATTTCACTTATCACCCTTGCAAAGTAAATTCAAGTGTGTGTTTGTGTGAGTGAAAGGAAGTGAATGAAGTGAGAAAGTGTGAGTGTGTGATAGCTTGAAAGCCTGTGAGGTATCAAAAAGTTTAAAGGTATACCAAGTTCTTGTTTTCCCAGGTTATTATAATTTCATGTTTAGTACTACAAGTCACAATAGACACAGATGCCCCCACTGTAAAATTTAATTGACTAATAATTTGCCAGAAACTTAACCATCTAAACATCCTAATGAGAAGAGAAAAATAATTTGACTCTATGTCATACAAAATGTAAAATTTTGTCCACTGAAGAGTTGTCATAAATAAAAATAATCTCTTCCAAAAAAAAAAAAAATTAATCAAACCAAACAATAACATCTTTAAAGTCAATCTCATCACACCATCCAAAAATTCTAGTTTTATCTTTATTCGTTATTAAATTTCTACTGTTGTTGTTATTCTTTACAACTTGTTTTCTTATTTGCTGATTAATTTCTATTATGTATTATCATTGCTTAATTATAAAAAATTTTTTAATCACAAGATTACTCATTTTCAAATACATATATATACATCTTATATTTTTATAAACTAACTTTTAATGTAATATTATGTAAATTTAAGAATTTGTTGTATAAAATATCCTTTTAATTCTAACTTATAAAACAAAAAAGGGTGAACAAAAAGCCAATCTTGCTGCATACATGAGTTATATAATCAGCAGCAGACCCCAGCGTAGCTGTCTGAGATGCAACACCACATCCAAATGCCAGTCACTTTGATAATGTCTAGCACTTGACCTTAGCAATATGAAACACCCACACTTTTTTGAAGCTTTTCCAATTTTCTTCCTGTCCAGCAGATGAGAAAGGTAAAGCGTGGCAGAAAGGCTGAGCGAGAGATGCATTTATCCTTGGCACAGGTCAGAGAAAGCTCAAGAGTAGGTAGACACCCTCTCTCAAAGAACGGAAGGATTAAACATGGGCATACTCAGGGAACGATAATAGGAAGGCCGTGATAGCGATTATACTTTAATTATCGGCATTTTGAGAAGTCAGAAGGAGCACCAAGGGAGGAAGAGAGAAAAATCTCCCAAGATTAAATCTGCTTTTCGGAAAATAAAAAGAGCTAATTGCTGCAGTTCAGATTCACTGTTTTCTGATGCAATACCAGACTGTCTCCAGTGGTGAGGACAAGGCTGCACTTGATGCAGGGCAGGGCACAAAGAGGGTGAGTGATTACCAATGCTCGCCAGCCACCACACCAACTCAGTTCCACAGCATCTTGAGGCCTGGGATGGGAACAGGTACAGGTCATACTGTTCCTGCTTGCCATTTATCACGAAAGAAATCCAGACTGATTTCAGTGGCTGCAATATAATCACACTGGGAGTTTTGTCACTATAAGTAAACCTTGAATTTAGTCATCAGGAGGCAAAAACCCCTCTATCGTCTCAACTGCCACTTAAACTATAGTTAGTTGACGGAAAGACAACATTCATCTTGTCACTTGACGTTCTATGGACTTGAAGTCCTTCACATGAAAAGGAACAAATGTGATTTTCCCTCAATAACTTTTCTGCCTTTTTATGGCCTTGAAGTGAGAGCTCAGTCTGAATTAGTTTAATATTTTCAGTTGTGCAGCCCAACCTAATTAGTTTACAAGTCCTGCTGATACAAAATTGAATGAATATACTTTTACTACACGCTCTGTTACATCTAGACATGAAGAGACGGGACATGAGCTGCAACTTCAAGCCTAGTTGAATCTCTCTCAGAAAACCAAAGGCTTCCTGAACTGGATTCAAACCTCCTTTTGCTTTCCTTGAATGTAACTGGAGCCAGCATCATTGCCACTGGCGGGAGCACATATATTCAGACAGTAAGAGAGGTATCAGTACTTCTTCAAAATATTCTGCAGTAAACATACACTGTAAAATCATCTTCTTTTCTGCTACAGAGTTTCCCGACCTCTGAAGAATGGCAAAAGATGACTGCCAAGGCCTGTGATAGCTATCTGTGAAACACGGGAAGGTATTTGAGGTCAGATCCAAGCCTCTGGGGCCTTGCTAAGCTCAAAAAAAAGTCCAGGTTTGGTAGTGCTTTCCATTTTTACAGCACAGAGAAGAAAGAAGGAGATGAGCGAAAGCTAAAAATAATAGTCTTGTCCTAGTATCACTTTTCCTTGTGAGTAGTTCCTGCAAATGCTAGAAGGAAGTTAAGTGACCCTGAACGAGAAAGGAGGCAGGCTTCACACCAGCAAACGGAGCCCTTGAGACTCCTTCCCTCTTTAGCCATGGTATGTGTTACAGAAAAAGAATAAAATAAACCCTGAGAAATCCCAGAATATTACAGTCCATCGGCTCTCGCTGTGACGAAATTCCAAGTGCACCACCAAAAATTTGTCTGAGCAGAGACTCTCACAACTTCACAACTAATTAGAAGTGTCTCCTAAAATCCCTTTCTGTTCAGTAGTCTACCTAAATACATGGAAGAGTAACAAGGACAACTGTCTTGGTCATGAAAATGAAGTAGCTTACAGGGCACACTTAGGGCGCCCCTATTCAGCCTCCCTGTTGCTCTAGGTTATCATGAGGCCAATACTTTTGGACGCAGGTACAGTGTGAATGCAGGTCTGGAATAAACTGTAACTGTGTTTACCTGTAGGTGCTGTAGGAGAAGATCTGCTTTTAGACGCCACAGCCACCAGCAACAGTGCAGCATGCTGGCAAAACACGCTTTGCAGCATTAAGCTCCCTTTAGCATGTTTGTCTACTGTGCAGCCCAAGTGCAGTATTTTTAAAGTCCTGCTGATATGGAACAGGATAAATGGGATTTTATTGCATGCATCTACCACAGCTAGACACGCATAGCTGACAAATACAAGCACTTACTCCTTTTCCCACACACAGCACAGGAAAACACTGTTATGTCTTAGCCTTAAGTGTTCTGTGACACACTTTCCACTCCAGAAGGACATTTTTGCCCCCTGTGCCCATATGAAAAGATTCAACAAAGCTAAGCAAATTTTCCCATAAGCAAAAGAAACTTCCAGATTAAGTAATCTTCCTCTTTACTGAGAGCCAAAGTACTTCTGTACCAGTAGCTTCTGCTGCGAAAGAAGGGCAGCATTTAATGACCATAACTTATATCAGTGATCTCACATAAGCCAGTATTTCTTACATTTAAACAGGAAATTGCAGTGACATGAAAACCAGTGCTGCACTACCTGTTTGCTCTTGTTGACTTACATGGTGAACATCATGGACACGACCTAAAGCTCAATCCAATCAAGTTTCGATTTTACAAGGTGCTAATTAAAAACCTAGAATGTTTTCCACTGAGAGCACAGATTGCAATACAGCAATATCTATTGCAGATTAATTAGTACTGTAAACTGGCAAAGCTCTAGCTATCTATTCACAAGAGTTTGTCTTTAAAAAAGCAGATCTAAAAACATAACAAAGTATTCAGAAGGGCTCACACTTCCCAGCGGTACCATCCATAGGTGTATTGAAGATGGAAGCCTACAGCGAAAGAAAACTAGGAACAATCAACGTGAAGCAGCGCAACGTTTTCTGTTTGTACGCACTGGCTCTGGGGATGAAAGGCAGCAGATCAGAGCACTGAGAAAAAGGAAGGCTGTAACCTGTGCTTAATTCAAAGAAAAAGTGGAAAACGACCTCATCTCAGCCCCCAACTTTGAATCAGGAAACAGAAAAAGTATTGCTAGATGTGTCCGAGCTAAAGATGGGGTGTTGCAGTGCTGGGGGAAAAGGCTGTTGAGTCACTGCCTGCACTATGTGCACTTCAAGCTCCAGTTCTCTGTTTTCTGCTTCTCAAGACCACCAAACTTGCGAGCTGATTTAATGCAAAATAAATAAGGTTAATAGCTTGAATTCAAGAAGAAGCTGATACCCTATTTCCTGTGCCCTTCCATCTGCTTTTATCCCCTAGTTCATCTGACATGTAAGACAGGTCCAAAACTGCCCAGCACACCGCAGGGCCAGAGTGCCAGCTTCCACTCTGCACAGCTTTGCTAATATTAGTTTAAACCAGCTTGGAGCTACTGTTTTAACAGACCTGTGTGTACATGCCAGAGCAGTTCAGAACAATTAGTCCAAAAATTTTTCTCCCCTAACCTATTTCTGTTGGCTTTTGCTGTTGCCCTCTTGATTCACTGAATGCTTAACATTTGGACAACTCTTTAGAACATGTGGAAAAAGGCTTACACTTTCCACAGCTCAGCAGTGAAGTTTCTTATCACAGGAGGAGAGTATCAGACACCATCACAAGTTCACACTTCATATTCTACCATCTTCTTTAGAGAAGGAATTCCTCAGCAGATCTGCAAATGGATGACTATTCCCACACAGACTGACTATGTGCTTCCTTTCACTCCATCACTTGACTTCTTCAGTGAAGAAAGGGCTTTGGGGGGTGTAAGGGGCGAATTCTGAAGGCAGCAAACGCAGATCTGAGCTCCATGACTGCCACTGACAGAATTATGGCTATAATCCCGGGGGCACCACTTTGAAAATCTACCCCTAATTAGTGGCAGTGCTTCAGCTGCAACCCCCACTCTGTTAACAGAATTATCCAGCTCTCGAGTGCAATATATTCCACTTATCCTGTTAGCTTGTTAAGCCATTGTGCTGGCACCGTAGTATTTTTTTATCAGGTGCCTCCAAACAGCAGGCAGCTTCTCCAGCAGCAGCCTAGCTCCTGCTGGGCTCTCTGCAGCCAGCTCACATCCCTGAAGGATTATGACCACACACACACACAGAGGCTTCCCCATGTGCCATGGTCAGAGGCATTTAGCCTTGTAACACACCACCTCCTCAGTGCTATTCCCTAATTAAGTAGAGATTTGGCCTTCTGTGGGCAGATAGTAATTGCCCTCTGACTGCAGAAAGCTCCTTTTGTTTCATCTTGCAGCAGTGTTTATTGATTACTTCATTTATTAACAGGAGACACAAGTTTTTAATTCCAAAAAATCCTGTTCTAGAAACTCTTAAAAAAGGTAGCAAGGAAGTGAGTAAACAATTGTTCTTTCCCATTGAAAATGTTACAAATTCTTTCAGCAAATTCTAGATAACAAACCCTGGCAGACAAAAAAAAATCACTGGAAAAAAATCCCGTGGTTTAGTATCACCAGAAGGCAACTTTCAACAGGCTTATGACAAGAGGACATCCAATGAGAGTACCTACCAAGTGTATGTCTCCACGCCAGCAGGAAGTTATTTCATGTTCCCCAACTGACCCTATGCATGCAGAACGCTTCTTCAGCATAACCAGAATCTACAATCAGGATGTTAAGAGCAAACACTTCCAATTAAAACAAAATCAAGGACTGAGGCAACAAATCAGTATCTCCTGCAGAGTCCAATATCTTTTTTTTTTCCAAATTTTTATTAGATTCAGTTTTTTAATGGTTTTAACAGCTCTGCCTAATAAACGTCAGTTACCCTTTGACAGCAGAGGAAAAGCTTGATTAGAGATTCTGATCTTCCTTCACTCTTTGCAACTTCATTTCAATAAAGGCTTAGATTTTCAGATCCTTTAACACCATCACTCATGCATGTGGATAGGCTTTGGGTTGTGGTTTCTGGGTTGATGGCTGAACTACACCTAAGCAGCAGGCATTTTCTTTATTCATAGCAACTTCTGGGAGCAACTTTCTGCAGCATATCTTACCAACTGCTCCCACACTGGCTCTGAGGCTGTATGCTATTTCATGCCAGTGAGCCTTTGAGCCCTAAAAAGTCTCTCAGCAAGGTTAAAGTGGACAAAAGGAGGACAGTAGTTTACAGCCCCAATGTTCAAAACAAACTCTGGTTGAGCTAGCAGGGAAGAAGGCTCCTTGCAGTTGCTAAACAGCTTTGTGCTTTCCAATGTTACCATCATCAAAGAAAAAAAAAAAAAAAGAAGAAAATCTGGGTTTATGATCAGATTTACATCAGGCAGCTGCCTAATGCTGAACAGGATTGACCCTGTAAACCTGACAGGTCCATACACAGAGTATTAATGTGCTTAAGCACTCTGACAGCAAGAACTGCTTGTAAATATTATCCTCTCTGGAACAGCTAAGCAATATCCTGCAA
>NW_020956181.1:172045-202682 GCF_003031625.1 Empidonax traillii | reverse complement strand
AAGAAGAAAATCTGGGTTTATGATCAGATTTACATCAGGCAGCTGCCTAATGCTGAACAGGATTGACCCTGTAAACCTGACAGGTCCATACACAGAGTATTAATGTGCTTAAGCACTCTGACAGCAAGAACTGCTTGTAAATATTATCCTCTCTGGAACAGCTAAGCAATATCCTGCAAGCCACTGAAATAAGTGAGAGGTTTGCCGCTGACAGATGAAGAGGCCCATTGGGCACTGTCTGGATCCTGTAAGTCTGCATTAAATTTGCCCCATAGACTCCAAATTCAAACTTTTCATGAAAACACTTTCTTCGTACGGAGAACTAAAAAAAGAAAAAAAAAATGCTGCTAACACCTTTTCTCTTTGCCTACGAAATGAGGAGAGGCACCATAACAGAGGATATATACAGAATAAACACTCTGACACATCCACAACGTCTCTGGAAGGCAGGAAAGTTGTGTTAGGCAGCAGTTTATACTTCCAGGCTGTCTTTGTTGCAGCTTCAGAAACTCCTCGCTCCTCTAACAGCGTTTGGATGGGACCAGTGCATCGATGAGTAATGCTGACATGTGTGAGAGACAACTGGATCTTTCAGCCAGGCTGTGCTTGAAGAACAGCTCAAAGCATTAGTCATGCTGCCCAAGTGTCTGGACAAGGGAATGGAGTCAATGACCCTTTACACCATAAAAGAAGCAGCTAGGCAGTGAACAATGCCCATTCTTCTAAATGAATGTCTCAAATACCAGTTCAACTATGAATACCATCATTTCCAGAAGTGAGCTACAGACACTCTACTTTCAACCTTGGGTCCTACGCTGAGCAGAAATGAGGCGACTGCAGAGATTTATAGTCTGATTTTCAAAGTAGAGAAATACCTCTGCTACTTCAAATGCCCCTCCATCTTGCTGAATCGCTAACAAAACATTTCACTACACAGAGGATTTTCTAGTTATGATGCCATAGAAAACCTAAGGCTGAGAAGAAAAGAAAATCTTCTTTTATAATATCTACAGTCACTCAGTTAATGCAGCCTCATTCACACTCAGTGTTTCTCCTCTGGATCTTTTGGCAGGTCCATGAGACCCAGCAGAAACTGCTTATCTCACCTTAGTAAGCCCATGGGTTTGGGTTTTTTTGTTTGTTTTTGCTTTTGTTATCTGTTTTTGTGGTTGCTTTATTTTAAATCTTTCTTTTTTTAAAAAAATTCCCAACTGGCTTTTGCTGTTTTTTAGAACAGCAGGCTTTAAAAAGTCAACAGCCCCTCTCCTGTGAAGTGGGCGTGTGGGAATACTGACTGGAATCAAACTGCCATGGAATAATCATTGTCAGAAGAGATTTCCTGAAGTCATCTGACCCTTCTGTCAAAACAGGACCAACTTAGAGCAGGCTACTGAGGTACCTGTCCAGTTCAGCTCTGAATATCTCAAAGGATTGAGATCCCACGAGCCCTCTGGGCAACCCGTTCTAATGTTTGACTGCTGTCTTGAGAATATTCCTAAGGCATAATCAGAATGCCTCTTGTTGCAACCTGTATCTTTGTCCTGCTGTCATTTCATCATGTGCTGTGAGTAGAGTCTGCCCCCTACTTCCCAATAGGTAAAGTCATCACTAATATCCCAAATATTACTTTCCTTAAGACTGAGTAAATAAATAAATCCAGCTGCATCTCTGCCAGTCCTCATACGTAAAGTCCAGTCTGAAGGATAAAGAAAGCAGAGGTCAGACTCATCCTGAAAATGACAGTGGTAGCGTGTCACAGCAAACTCGAGGTATGGCAAAGACTTCTGGGGACAAGCAACATTTACCAAATCTGATCGCCAAGATTAACAGATTAATTCATTACAGCAATTTGGTCATCACCAAAATCCTTGTAAAGGGTTTGGCCTGGTTCATACTGGATGCAAGACTTTTGAACATAAAGTCATTAAATACACCAGGAGGGGAAAGGGATGCCAACTAAATGCAGAAGTGCTGTCACTTCAGAAAATCATTAACTTCAGTGTGTATAATGATATAATGCTTGTAGCTCCTAATAAATAAATCACATCAGCATCAGAGGCATTTGCACATGTGTCAGGTTTGATGGAATTCAGTGCACAATTCATCTCAAACACTTGGGCCAAACCTGGGAAACTGTTCTGTGGCACTGAGCAAGGCAATGCAGAAGTTCATACCTCACGCTAAGCACCATCTAGACTGTCCTCATCTGGTACTCATAACGCAAACAGGTGGCTCCCATTCCCACACAAACTCCACATCCCCTCCTCCCTAGATCCCTCCCCTTGCCAAACATGCTTTCTTGAAAGCAGGTGTCTTCTGCAGGAAACATCACACTGTCATCTCCACCAGGAACATTCCTGCTCTCTGCCAGGAAAACCAGTCACCCCTTCCTTCCCTCCCTGCACAGGCAGCCCCCATGTTCACTTGTCTGCAACTGTGTGAGTAATGATGGGCAAGGAAAGGAGAGGAGAGCTGGGCTGTTGCTGCTGCCCTTCCAGCAGCAGCTGTCGCTCTGCTCTTCTTGCTCCTGCAGTGGCCGAAACATTTTGGTCAGCATGCAAAACTTTGGGCTACGTGGAAGCAGGTCGGATCCAAACCACCTCCTTGACCCATGCCCCCTCAAACAGCTGGAAAGAGAACATGAGACACAACTTTTCCAGCCTTTTCCCCAGGCTGTGCTGCCAGTCTATAGTGAGACAAAAAGGATGACTGCTGAATCTGGAAGGAAATTTTGACTCCTCTAAAAGTGGCGAGAGTTTGGCCACTGACTTCATGGCAATAATATTTTATCCTTTATTCTTCTGCTACAGTAGCATTATATATCCCTGAGCTGCAGGACACTGAAGCAGCCCTGTCAATGACACTCACAGCAAAAAGTTAGGACATCATGAGAATAAACCTGGCAATTTACACCTCCATTCCTCACCCTCAAAGGCACAACTGAAAAATCAACACGCAAACCCTGAGCATCCTCTCGGTGGTGGCAGTTAGAACTCAAATCCAATCGCAGCAGTTTTCAAACTTGGCTGCTGACAAAGGTAAGTGAGACCCTTTTGGGAAAAACAAGAGCAATAAATGGGCCGCTTTAAAAACCAGGATTTCCTGACAACCAGAGGCACCTCCAGGCTTTTCCAATATTGGGTTTAACTATTCCCCTGTAGCTGAATCAAGTGTATGTAACAGACATTGGTTGCCCTCGTCACCTCTGGAACCACAGTCCTAGTACAAAAGGTCATAGACACGTTGGTACCTGAAATATAGTCCATTATACATTTTGTGAACTGAATTTTAACAATTATCCGGGATTAGTTAGGTATTATGAGTAATGCTGGTGGTCCTTTGCTAAGAATATCAACATGTGGTCTAATTAATGCGGTTTATACTTATGTTCACCATACCACATAGCCACAAGGGCAAAAGCTGCCTCAGGTAGATTAAAAACCAGATTGGTTGAGTTAAAAATGGAAGTGTGTAAGAAGAATTTAGTTGCTTTCCATGAGATTGTACAGATGTTTGAATTTAAGTCTCATTTTAAAGTCGAGATATTGAGTGGGGAGGTGCTGCGTGCTTTCAGTCTGGATGGAAACAAGCTTGTCTGAGAACTCAGCTGGCTAACCAGGGGAAAAAAAAGCCCAGACATTTAATGGAAGTGGAAAATGCTTCTCAGGAGACTCAAGGATTAAAAATGAACAAAGGGTTCACAATTCTATTAAAGAAGTATTCTTATGCACATCTGTTGATATATAACATACTGACCTATATCCATTTCCCACCTGTATGAAAGCCTGAGAACAAAAGAGGTCCAAGTAATAATTATAGGGAAAAAATATTTAGAAAAATGTGTAATATTATATAACTTTATTCCATCAGCAAAACTATGTTAAGGGAACATGATTAGCCCATCAAGCTCTAAGAAACCAGAAAATGCAAACCTAAAAGATAACTGTGAAGCATAAAGTCTGCCTCTTGACAAATATAAATTGTAATGCTTCTTTCTTTTTTATCTGTCTCCAATCATAACCTTTTCCCAGTATAACATTATTAACTGTATTTTTGGATCACTTGGGTTTTGTGTGGCCATCCAAGAGATCCTCAACAAACAGATAAAACAAAGGATGACACGATCATCATAGGGTTTGCATGCATGACATGTACATACACACAACAACATTCATGGACTCTGCACTCAAATGGCAGATTCCTGCAGGCACCAATGTGTGTTGGGATGTTGAAAAATCTTCTGGCTTTCAGTCACCACCTTCTCTTCTCTCCTCTTCTCTGTCACCTACTCATGGTATTTCTACTGGAACAACCCACGAGTTATGCCACAAACACTCAAAATGACCTACAAATCCCCCAGTTATAAATGTGTGCAAGTTCACCTCCCAGTAATTTCCTAAGTCAAGTGTGCAGATTTTATATAGGTTATCTAAGGGTATGAGTTATTTCATAGAGGAAGAGATTTTAAGTACTGGTTACTTTCATAAAGGGTCATGCATAGTAAAACTATAATAATGTTCTTCTCTGTTCAAATCTTTATCCCACCCCTCCTTCTTCCCAGGAGTAAGGAAAGCAGACAAGAAAACAAAAGGAAGATATTTCAAGAAAAGTAAATTATTTTTCTCCACTACTCTGGCTGCTGGAAAACCCTTGCTTACTGAAGATCCAATCAGGACTAAAGTCGATGGGATGGCATCTATCAGTAGATATGAAACTTCACTGCAAGACTACACATAGGCAGGTTCGGTGCAGGCTGCAGATCCGGCTTTGACAAGTTCTATGATTTCTTTCTTTCCCTCTGCATGTCTGACTGCTGTTCTGAGGTAAAGAAATCCTCCAAGTGCTTGTAAACAGGCATGCTGGTGAATGGCAGTTGCTGAAATTTGCTGAAAATCGCTGAATGAGAGACCTTGCACACAATTGTTCATCTCAGCTTAAGTTCCTCCCGCAGCTTGTATTCTGATAGAAGCGACACAGATGCATGGACACAAAAAGAAGATGGGTACCCAGTTCCCAGTTTTCCACCCACTGTGCAGCTTTCCAGCTGGCCACAGGAAACACAGCGTTCTTTAGCTTAGGAATATGTGATTCCATATCTGTTTCGTTTGTGGGTGGGACAGAGACTTTATAATTTGGGCACCTACCCAAGAGTTTATCAGTATTTTCAACTATGCATCAGAGCTTTGTAAAATTATGCTTTGCTTTTGCACAGCAAATACACCACTCATTTACATGTTCAGCCTGTTTCTCATCTGTGTGTCCTAAACACGTCCCTCACATCTGAAAACCTGCAGGCAACACAGAGCACAGGCAGCTTGGTTCAGGAGTTCCCAGACAGAGACCTGAGATACGCCTCCGTGCTCTTGTCTGAAAGAAAACAAAACAAAACAACCATCCAACAGAAACCCACAACCAAAACAACCACCAAACCCAATTCTCCTCAACTTTGCATTGCACTCCAAAGCAGCTGTCCAAAATGACATGCCTTGGAGCAAATTAAGCCACTTAAAATGGCCAGGCAAAGAAACACAATGTAAATGACTTGTATCTAGCCTGTATTTGTGCAATAGCTCACCAAGGCTTTGAGAGAAAGACTAATAGACAGGGACATCTCTATTACTTCAGTGGATCTGGCTTTCAGATTACCATAATCCACACCAGTAGATTAAAAACTCATAGCCGCACCTTTGTTAACATCTCTCCCTGCAGATTAACCCTCCTCTTCCCTTTTCACTCTGATGTGTCTGAGACCCAGCAGCAGACACTGCTAAACAAAAGACAATCTTCAAGAAACAACATGAGCCTCTGACATCCTAACACTGTTTTACAGACATCAGATATTTTAAAAACATACCCATAAACCACTAATTCCGCTTATTTACCAGGTTCCCCTGACGTCCTATTTTTGTGTCATCACATGGGTACCACAAGAATTTTATGAAACAAGTTTCTTTGCTGCCCCACTTCTATCTATTTATTTTGCCTTGTTCTTCGTAAACTCTTAAAGAGCCATTTGGGATTTTATTCAATGCTTTGAATAAGCAGTGAGTTCCCGTTTTTCCCTGTACACCTTTTAAAATTTATTCAACATCTTAAGAAGGCTTATCCACACGAACAGTTGTCTCTCAGCTAATATTTGCATTCCTTCTTCAACATGAGTAATTTCTTCTTTGTTCTAAACTAATCAGCATGGCTCAGTATGCCGATTTTCCTGAATGGACAGGTCAGTCAGAAACCTGGCCACTGCACTTATCAGCATGGCTAATACTTGCTATTAACTCCTCTGCTTTGTCTCATCAGCTAATAGGAATTAATAGTAGATTAAGGTATATGAAAACAACTTTCATTTGAGAATTTCTAACCCTCTCAGAAAACATTAATTCTTAGCACATACCTGAGAGGTAATACATTGCCACCCACATCTGAGATGAAATATAATAACCAGCAGTAGTGCTTTATAACAAAACTGAAGAAGACATTAAAAAAAAAAAAAAAAAAAAGGCTGAACTAACTTGAAATTGCAGGTACAAAAGATGGATCATCATTAGGAAGTTAGAATCTGAACAATAAGAATTGTTCAGGAAAGGGGTGTCAAGCTTTAGAATGGCTGCCCAGGGAGGTGATGGAGTCACCCATCCCCAAAGGTGTTATCAGAGATCCTAAAAATACTTGATTATGCCTT
Organism: Empidonax traillii; assembly: GCF_003031625.1. Lineage (NCBI taxonomy): Eukaryota > Metazoa > Chordata > Aves > Passeriformes > Tyrannidae > Empidonax > Empidonax traillii. Next base: position 196,000 of record NW_020956181.1, on the reverse strand, counting down.
CAACAAGAATTTCATTTCATATTAAAAATTGTGCAAGAAAATATGCAGATCAGAATCATGTGTCACCTGATACACATACTTGTAAAACATCTTAGAAGAAAATCAGTAAAAGGAAACATGATGAAGCTTTAAGCAATGCTAACTGATACACAGACAGGAGATCAAGAGCTTCTTATCTCCACCTTCGTTAATCCTGGAACTTGGGAGAAGACAACAAAATTGAACAAAGGTAAATGCAAAATGGAGGAAAACAAAATTTATTTATTTTTTTTTCTTGCAAGGTCTAATTAAAGAGGGAAATTTGACCCCGTGGGGATACAGAAAGCATACAATTGACAAGCTGAAAATTATTTCCCTGCTGCAACAACTTGCAGTCATCAAGCATCCCACTTGAAACAGGGACACAAATTTTTCCAACAACTGCCCCTCTGCGCAGGTCCAGTGCACAGTGAGAAAGGATTAGGGCCTGCCACGATGTGGATAAACAGTCAGGGAAAGAAAACACAGCACAGAAAACCAAACCAAATCCTTTCCTCTTCATGTCCTGTCAGGCAGTGCCACAGACATACCAAATCTGACCTGGAGGATTTCATGCCCATGCACTATAAGATTCTTACAGCTTCCATGGTCTCAGGTACTGGACCAGCTGTGTACTGGAGAGAACTCACCCTGGCAGCATTCCTATTCCTTTTTTTTCCTGATTGAGAAGTGTACCTTTTTAAAATTAAGATTGTGCCAAGTATAAACAGTGCTTTCACTAAAGAATAGTCAAACACACACACAAAATGGGTAGAACACAATGTTCTCTTTTTTAATCCATTAGCAGGCCTTTTGTGCACCCACTGAGACTTAAATCAATGTGTACAAAATTGGCAATAACAAATCAAACTGACAAATGCTGGGGGAGAGGACATATATAATCTATTTTTTACAACTTCTGAACTGATACATGCTGGAAGGCTGTGTCATATAGCCTAAACTACCTCTAGTAATTTATCTGGTGTTCACCAGCAATCAGATTCATGCCCTGTCTAGGAGTAGGTAACTCCTAGAAGGGAGGAAGCAGGAGGTGCTTCATCCAGAAGTCTATCACATTCACCTCTGAAGTGTTCCTCACAGGTCTAAATCCTTCCTTCCTTCCTTCCCCCTTCAACACAACTAAAATATCTGGCTGCAGACCCACTGTGTAACGTCAGGAACTGCATTGTTTTTCATTAATCTGACCAGATGCAGGAGGGAGTATCTAAGAACGTGAAAGGCCAAAGCAAGAATGATTATACCAGTGCAGCGTGCTGAACAGTTGCTGATCTCTCCCTAATTTACTAAACCACAGAAGGGAGTAATATGATGAGCAGATATTACTGTGGCTATTATGTGACTGCAAAAAGAGACATTCAGAAAGCAAAAGTGGCTGGGAAATACCAGACACGTATCGAACCCATTAACAAATAAATGGCTTGTGTAATGGTCTTCTTGGTGTTGCTGAGATAGAAACACTCCAGTTCGCATCTGTTACGCTTTTTACTTCTTAAACTTCAATTCTGCGCTGCACTGCGAGCCTGCTAATTAAACCACTCCAAATCTATATTTAAAAGTTCACACAGGATCAGATGCCCAGTAAGGTTTAATATAAGCCAAGAATTTTCGTTGAAACGACATGTGCAAAGAAACTAGGGCAACAGGGAGAAGCCCAAAATTGGTGCAGCTGACCGTGGCCAGTGACACCTAGGGATGCCTCAGCAGCTCCACAATTAGTGCTGCTTAATTGGAGTCCATGATAGGGCAAGACATTGATAACATTTTAATAGAAACTGCAAGTGGTAGCATTAACCCTGGCTTTTGTTCCGTTCTACTCTGCTTTAGATCTGCAGAACTGCACATTTACACTCCTAGAATAGGAAAGCACCCGATGGATGAGCACTTACAGAATTATTTTACTTCACAATTCAAAAGATGCCAACTTGTTTTTTTTTTAATGTCACCTCTTTCCTGTTTAAATCCACTGCAGCTACGCCTACAGCAATGCATTATGTGCAGTCCTTGAAGACGTGTGTGAAATATGCCAGAGGATTTGTGCAGGAAAACCACTGAAGAGTATTTTGATTTTTGATGCCAAGCTTAATTTTAGGCACTTGCACTTGAAATTCCATTATGATGATCAAATACACTATACCTCCGCCTTCCATACGCACAGATCAGGAAATTATGAAGACCAAAAAATTAAGCAACGTTTAAAATGTTAACAGATGTGTGCTGGAAAGCAGAGACATTCCTCATGGGTTGGAACAATAAAAATGCTTGTACCTGTACACTGGGAGTTACAGGCTGCTGCTCGGGAAACCATTGCCGATGTTCGCAAAGAAAATTGTTTGTACCTCCCCTGCTCAATTTGCGCTTGTTGGATAATAAATTATGAACACCCACTTCTCATAAAGGGTCCAAATCTATGGACGGGCTGGAGACACGAGTTTCAACCATACTAAGCTGAAAAGCCAATATCAAGATAGAGAAAAAAGCCCCCAGGAGCATGGACCCGGATGATTTCTTACTTTGACAGATCTGGAATCTGTCATAATGAAAATGCAAGTGACCCTACTTGCCAGTTCTATTTTGTTTTGAAAGATTCTGCCAATTTGAAAGAAAACTGCATTTCCAGTAAAGTCAGTGGGGTTTCAGCACGTGCTCTGCACCTTTACTGAATCAGGACTGTAAAAGCAAGTATTATTGGACTGCACTCAGAAGAGTGCAGTTTCATTGCAAATGAGTTTTCTCAGTATTTAAAGAAAATCTCAACCATCCCGATTAAATATGTGAGTAGAGGAAATAAAAGGAAAAGAAAGTTTATTATTTGTAACACAGTGACTATAGCTATGCTGCAGTCAGAGGACCAATTACACCCTGGTTACGCTTTCCAACTCCACTAATTCATATAAATGGAGTGCTTGCTACACGACAAGGTAATTGCAGTGTAAATACAATAGTCTTTATTTAACTGGATACCGAAAAAGCGCCCGTGTTACTGAGGTGGCAATAAGAATTAATTTGGACGTGTCATTAACCTTCAAATTCTTTGAATCGGTGATAATTAGGATATAGAAAAGCATAACCAAAAATGTAATTACACTGAACTAAGGGCTCAACTGTGCAAGTATTAAGAGGCTGCTCATGGGAGTAAGCACGCTTGAACATAAACCGAGTATCACCAAATCAAGCTGTAAAACACTACCACGGCTTTACAGTGACGCAACGTGGAAGTGAAAAACTTAATTAAGGGCATTTTTTCAGCTGTAAGAAATGTGCTGAGGGTTGTTGTGACACCAACAATAATTCCCTTGTATTTTGTTCTGGGGGAGTTTGGGTGCAAATTCTGCCAGGAAACCCTCCTTTCCCTCTGAGTGCATATTAGCTGTAGCTCCTGCAGTGGCTAGCGTATCCATTCTCTAGAACATTTCAAAACTCGTATACAATGAATGCAGTCAGGGCTTTGTAACATGAAAGTGGTAAAGTTTCCCGTGCCCATAAAATCTTTGCCAGTTCCCTACTAAGAGGTACTACTCAACTTCTTTGTTTAGATCACTGCCTCTGATCAACTAACCGTGAGCTATGACACCTTCTAAACTCCAGATACCATAATGTTCTTTTGTACACAGTGACCAAATTGCTTCTTGAATGCTTACAGAAAACAAATGACAGACATAGCTTTCTGTTAAAATGGTGCAGCAACTCCTGAGTCAGTGCAAAAGCTTCTTGACATTCAAAGACTCATGTGCTCATGTTATACCGCTTCATGATGTCAGCCTACACCAGTGGCAACATGTTGAGGACATGCTGAGGACAGCACTGCTGCTATCGTGAAAGAAATCCCACACCAGAAGAAAACAAAAAATGGGCAGGTATTTCCAACAGAGGAGAAGCCTACACAGGTCACTTTCCATCCACAGTTTATGGATCAGCTACTTTTTTTTTTTTTTCAGAAATACTCATCTCAAATGGGGAATCAGTGGAATCCACTCTCTTTCAGCAATTGTTTCTTAGGATACATATTTTGCTAGGTGCCCTTTAACTTAGGAAAAGGACTGTATCCTGGCAGAGAGCACTTCATATCTGACTGCTGGAATCTACGCTTCCTTCCAGCTGAGTGAGTATTTCCAGTCATTTCCCCTGCTCATTTTGGCTTGATTTTTTCCATTCCTGAATGACCTCATCTCCTTTGCAGGTAACAGGGGGAGACATATACAGGCATGGATAAAATATAGGTGGTACTAAGCAATGCCTTGTATTTGAAGGCAGCTGCAGCTGGGGGAGCCGTGGCTACTTCTCATCTCAGGATAAGGAAGGGGGATTCTCTAGCCCACACCTGAGAAATACCCAGTCACCTGAACATACCCATATCTTCCAGAGAAGTGCTGCTTCCCTCCCTGGAAATGCTGAGCCTTCCAAGGTACACCATTTACACTTGTTAAAGATGTACCTGGTTTGCATTCTTTCCTGTGATTAATTGCAGCAGCCTGATATTGTGTTTTCCATAAACTCTTTTTTTTTAACCTCAGTTGCTGAACAGTGCAGAAGCGACTAGAATTTTCTGCTCTCTGTTTATTCGCTATTTCTTGAAGTACAATTATTCCTACACTCCCAAAATCAGACTGTTAAGGTGCATTCTGCAGGGATGTCCCAGAAACACGGACAGTTTTAAAATCCATGACCATCAGTCATGAAGTGGAAAAGGAGACACAGCTGAGATTTTTTTAAATCCAGCCTTCAAGATGGAATGAGAGATCCAGCTGCACGCCGTACAGAGTGCACGCACACTCTCACAAAACCCAGCACATGCATCCAAATGAGGCAGAACGCTTCACTACCAAACACTCCTCGGCAGCCCACGCTCTGACGTGACAGCACATAATGCAGATATTTATAGCAGGAAGTCCTCAGGAACGATCAGTCACCATCAAACGGCAGAAGCTTATCAAGCACTAATTCCTGATGGGGGAGACCCGGCTGAGGCAGCACTTCCACAAAAAAACACAACACAAAGAAGGTCTCTTTCAATAATTAGCTCCAATTTACATAGCTTTCCCCGTGATGCTAAGTGTATTTGACGAGTGCCACCATGATCTACGAGACAGGAACTGTGGCATCAAAGCTCCAGAGGTTCAATCAGCCGAGGTTCTTTGCATCAAACACACAGAGTGAACGCTCCTGATTTAGTGAAGACATTTGTCCTGAGGCTAAAGCATTGATTTTCCACTTACCGTCTTTTAATTGTAATGTATCCAATTTATCTTTTTAGGCTATAAACTCTTAAGGGAAAAGGTTATTCTTCATTCTGTATGCTGTTCTCATGCCAGCTTTGTTTTGCTGCAAGTAAACCTTGTTCAGGTTAAATCATTTTCATATTAGCAAGATAACACTTTTCTATTGCTAGAATTAATTGCTGTATCCTTTATTTTTTCCTACAACAATGTCTGATGTAAGGATGAATCAGTGGTGACAACATTATGAATAAATGAAGAGTAACAAATAGAGGAACCACCTCCCAGATGTCGTAAAAACGTCCTTTTTTAATCAGAAAACTGTTTGTTCATCCACACCATGGTAATGTTTATGCTTTAGTAGTATAAACTCCTGTGCACAAGCACTGCTTTCCACTAGTCCAGAAAAAAAGAAGCCATCCAGGATGTTTCTTTTATTTTTTTTTCCCCCTCCAGAATTGCAGGTGCTCTGTTTTACTGCCATTACCCCCAGGCCTATCTGCTGCCCCAAATTCACATTTACACTCCTGCCATGTATGAACTGGCCAGAGTGCACAGCCCTTCGTTCCCAGATATTCAAGCTTGATGATTCACAGGCGATAAAATGTGACAGGACTTTTCACCAAAAACGAACTGCAGGGCATCCTAATCAGCAGGCAAGGCAGCTCTAATAACTGGGTTACAGCGCAAGGAGATAAACTCAAATGGAGCAGAACGTTCATAAGACAAGAAACGCGAGATGCTACTCAGCCTAAAGCACCACTGGTGCTACACAAAGACATGCAACTAACACAGCAACTTTTTTTTTCGCCCTTTGGAAGCAGGATTCCTTTCAACTGCCAGTTAAAGATGGTCTCAGCAGCGCGTGAACAAGAACGGCAACCGCTTACAGCCCCCAGCATGACTACTTCAAGCTTCTTTTCCCTTTCCAATCGCAGCCAACTGCAGTCAGACAGACAATGGAGTGTTTTGTTTGTTGCTGTGGGTTTAATTTGCAGAGTTAGGACGCTGCTGGTTTCCAGCATTTTCAGGTCTGGCTGACAGGCAGGACGGGGCACACACCAAGCCGCCCATGTGCCAGCTGCTGCCCCTGCCGCAGGAGGTGCCACACGCTCAGAACCCACTTGGGTGGCTCGGACATCAGCTGCAGATGGATTTGTGCTAGCAGTGAAAAACACTGTCCCCAGAAGGGCATCCGTCCCCAAACAGTGCTTCTCACACCTGCTCTGGATCTTTTTCCTAAGCTGTGCCGAACGAAAAGGTTTGCTCGTGTCAAGTACACAAAGCCCTGTTCCCCCTGTTCCCCTACTGACAGCCTAAGCTTCAAAGCGAGTTTGTGATGCTGTTACTGAAACAGCAAAACTCTCTTTGCTTCAAGGCAACCATCTTTTCAAAAAAACTTGAGGCTCTACACCCACAGCAGGATCCCTAATGAAATTTTCCCCAGAAAGGTTATTTTTTTAACACACATCCCTCAGTCACTGCTATAACTCCTAGTTATTTCCAACACAGACCACAGGATCCCTTCTTCCAGCAGAAGGGATGTGCAGAAACCTGTCCCAGGATCTGAAGACAGTTTCCTCTGAGCAGCAGAGCCCCTCTCTGCATCCAGGTCACAGCAGCTGGAAGACTCCAGCTTTTGCTAGTACTGTAAGGAATTCCATGCCTTGGACCCGGGGGCAATGCTCTGAATCACTGAAGCTATGAAAACAGCTGAGGAATTTGATGTATCCTAGTCCATCAGGAAGGGCCCTGGGTGTCAAGTCTCACCAGGGTAAGAAGTCTCAGGGACCTCAGATGAGCCATAGCTATGACACTGGACTGTCACGTCCCTTAACGGATCACAAAGAAGAATAGGGGAAAATAAAACAAGGTGTTTCTTCCCTGCTCAGCTGAGCTCAGATTATGATGCAAGACAGAGGAAAAAAATTAAAAAAAGAGGTGGGGCTGCCCCCCTCAGTGTACTTCACTGTGGAGGCACTGCAGAGAGATGGGAAGGGACCCAGCAATATGGGTAGGAAAAGGTGTGCATTTACTTTCTGACTGAAGATGGATGACCATAGCAAAATACACACCAGAATATCTGCTGCTTCTTTTGGGCAAGAGTTTTCTGATCATTGTTCCAAGTCCGTACCTAGAAAAAATATGCTTTAAAATGTATATAGAAGTTAATTTTGAAATTTCTTGAACACTTTCTCCCTCTCTCCCTTCCACAAAAGAAAACAAATCCATTAGTGAAATTAGTGAAATCACAGCCAAAAGGTGAACACGTAACTTTTGTTGCCATTCCTTTCTTTTGTTGTCTTCGCTTAGTGCTTGCCTTACAATGCACCAAATAAGTCAGGCAGCAAAACAGTGAAGAGAAAACAGCAGAGAAAAAGATGCTGCACCTACAACACTGCTGGCCTCTCGGGTCAGCAAAAAACCACACAAGCTATTTTGCAACCCAGAAAGGCAGGGAAAAATTGGAAGATGATATAAAAAGAGTGCTATTTTCAAGGGCACTGGTTTGGCCCTCAAACAGAAAACTGTTATCTGATACCACTTTTACCTCTATTTCATTTTTCAGTCATACACAGTATACTCAACTAGAGGTCATAATAGGTACTTCTCATCTGATTACTGTGGAAGACTATGAGTACTGCATGAAGAGGAGTTTTGTTTTAAACACAAGTCTTGCTCAGCTGAAAGGGAATGGCTGCTTTATTTCCCTACACATATGTATGTAAAGGTTTCAAATGAACAACTTAGAAGAGATTACATATTTGCATATTTCAAAGGCACAGGTCCTCAGACATTCCTCTAACTCCACACATACTGCTGATACTTAATAACAAAAGAGGAACCCTTCCATACTAGACTTGAAAAATTTGCTTAAATGGTTCCCACTCATGTCTACAACATAAAGCAAAAGAAATTATTCTAATCTCTCAGCCTACTGGTATTTATTGCCTTGGTTGGCTGGTTTACCTTTCAGAGAAGACTGAGACTAAATCAGTGGCATAGACTGCCACTTATTAATCACTACTATTAATAAAATTAATAACTACTGGGAAATTAACAGCAAGTTCTGAGTCAACAATACATGACTCACTACAGGCTAAAAAGAACTTTTTCAGCATCCCACACAATGAAGAAAGACATCCAAAGCCACATCACGATGTTCCTCTGAAGACAGCTGAAGGAAACTCTCCAGGCTCTAAAACTGATGAATGGCTTCACCGTGAGCATATCAGAAAGGCACAAGATATGAATGCCTTTTATTCCTAAAGGATGTGCCAGCAGCCCCTACCCAGCATCCAGTTTGCAGCTATTGTGTGCATCCAAAGAAGGCAAAGAGAAACCACCAAAGTCTTTTCAAAGGCTGAAAGGAGGAAGAAACTAGTCCTTCCTGGCCCTGGTGGAATCAGATGCAGCCAACACACAGCAAGGGAGAGACTTTTCAGTTCTAGAAATATTAAGATGAAAAAACACTCCAAAACAAAAAACAGCCAACCAACCACCCAAAAAACCACCACCAACAGCAAACAAAGCAACACCCCCCCACCACACGCAAAAAATGAATTAAAAAATTTAAGCTTCAGTGATGTCCACTGAAATCTAAATACACCCATAGGCAAGACAGTTCTCTCCTTAAACCATCTTCCAGACTAAACAATATCTGAGCTCATCCTTTTCTTATGCTGGTTGGACTACAACTCCCCAGCTCATGCAGGTCTCTGCCAAGCCTGGCAGGCAGTAAAACGCTGTCAGCAAGGCCAGACAAGCTTTGGAGGTCATCAAGTCTCTCTGCAGGCTTCGAAAAAAATGTTTCACTCTCAGGTTATGAAATTTTCCAATACCAGGCATGATGCACAGCTCTTTAGATCCATTTGAGCCACAGAGCTTTGCTGAGCTTTAGCAAATCAAAATTTCCCTCAAAGAAGCCTCAATCTGTCAAAAATGATGTTCAGTCTTTTGATAGATCAGGTCCTGGGTGCCCGCTTCTTACCACTGATGGGAGTGTGTCACAGTGTGGCTGCTCCTGGCACTCAAGGACACTGCTATGACAATGCTCATAGCTTGATTTTGAAAAAAAGCACCGGAAAACGGGAATTTTTTTTTCTCTTTTCTGGACACTTACTGTATGTACCATCCAAGAATCCCAAATCCTCTGGAAGTGTCGTGCAAACCTCACAACACCCAGCGGAGAGAAGGTAACTTTACAGAACCTGATGCAGCTAGGATGTGGGACTTGCCCCAGATCAGAGAGGTTATCAGTGACAGATTCAGCTCTGAATCTGCATTCTGCTGGCGTACAAACCCACACCTTCACTGAAAGACTACACATGTCTCTACAGTGCACTGAAGAACAAATCTTACGCTCAGTTTTGATAAAAAGGTATACAAAGCAGGCAGGGAAAGCAAGGCAGAGCACAGTGACAAACAGGGAACACACACAAAAAAGGTAAAATGTCGGCATCACTTACAGGAGCTGCGTTGTTTTTCACTGTGACGCTCGGAGTTGTGGCTCTTAGGGCCCCGCTCACACCATGGTAGTACTTGAAGCAGATCTTTGTTTCAGCTAAAAAAAAAAAAAAAATAAAAATAAAGAAACGGATTATTTAAGATTAGAAGACCTGCCAGGGAGAAGCTGTGTGATCAGTTGCAGCTCACAGGCACAAGACTGGCAAGCAGTTAAGATTTGGAATGGTTCGTTCTGGCTGGCTGGCATGACAGGATACCTCCTGCCTCTCATCTTCCTCTTCGCCAGAGTGAAATTTTGAGTTTGGTTCCTGTGATTCAAAATAGTTCAAACCCAAACCTCTCCTGAGCAGCAGTTACGACAGACAGACCTCGGAGCACCTGAGTAGACTCTTATAGCTACATTAGGAAGAAAAAAAGTAGGAACAGATAAACCCTCGCTGTTCAGACATACCAAACACTAACGCGCTAAGGAATTGGGAAACTTTTTGAGGACAATGAGACTGCATAGTTGCTCACTGACAGGTTTCACTGTGCCAATTTGTTCTGGCCTCGGTCAGGGCAAGGACACAGATCTCCACAAATTAACTGTTCTGTTGGTTTTAAAGTGTTTTTCAGAGACAGCAGAGTACCACCAGCCCCTGCCTTAGTGTATTTCCACTGGCTTCCAAAGATTTAGATGAGGTGAGGAACACAGGAAAGATCATGATTTTGGGCACTGCCATTCAAATAAATAACATTAAGTGAGGGAAACTCATTTCAATACCTGTGTCAAGGCATATAAGTGAAAATAGCTTCTTGCTAATCAGCCCTTCACAACCCCCTTTCTTGCGTGCTAAAAGGAGGAAAGACAGTTTCGTCCAGCTTCTCTGTTGGACTGTGACTACAAACAGATGTGAATTGCCAGCATTTGCCATGATCCTGGCTCCCTTTCTCGCCTGGAACCTGCTGGAGCACATCCTGGCCTGCCTTCTGGCAGCAATGATCCACTCATATATGTAACAGGTGTGTTCCTTGGATCCGAAAAACACCTGTTTAAATAAAAGCAGCACTCACATTTTCTGGTTTTAACTGGAAAACGCCGAGGAAATTTTCGTATGTTCCATAAAATACTTGAAGGTTGCTCTTCCTAATCAAGTTTCTCCCTAACACCTGCTCTGCAGCTGCTGCTGAAGCCCAAGGAGAACACCAGCCTTTGCCTGCAGAGCCCCAACATTTAGGAAAATGATAAAGAAATGCCAACTATGTGGCATAAACACAACGTGCATTAACATAAAAACTGTATTGCAGTTTTAACACTAGTAACAATACAAGCTAAATCACTGCAGCTGTGGCAAAAGGTGATGTGATGTTAAGAGCTGGGACTTTGGTGCTGTGATCTGCTGTTTGCTAGATCCAAGAAACAACCACGCAGGGCTCCAAGTGGAAGCAAAACTCGGAGACTTGAAAAGTGGTGGAAGCTCTCAAAAGCACTCTTAATTCACAACTGGGCCCCAAACAAACTTCTGCAAATTCGAGAGACTCACTGGAGGTGTCAGTGCAGCTGAGCAAGCAACCCTGTTGTTGCACCTGGGAGCAGCAGTTGTTTCCTTTAAGCAGCAAAAAAAAAAAAAGCTGGATGAGCCCGTGGGACTGAAAAACTGCAAGTCCAGATTGAATTTTCACGTTGTAATTTTCTCTACAGGACTTTTAACAGCTCAGCAGCTAACTCATTTACTCGCTGAGAGGACAGCAAAAGCTGAGGGTATCACAATAGCTAAAACATGCAGTTCTCACCAATTATTCAAATCTTAATTTTCCTCTCCCCTGGAGATTTTTAGCTACAGTTTGCATGGAACATTGAGAGCTAGAATAAAAAGAAGTTTTCTTTCCTTTTTTTTTTTCTTTTTCTTATTTTTTTTAAATTTTTATTAACTTGTATAGTTAATAAAATATAACTTCAGGTACTAGGCTGCATGACAATGTTCAGACCCCACAGCAGGAAATCTTGTCTTAGATTACAAGTAGAAAATCAGTTACCATGTACATTGGGAAACTATGGTTTAAAAGAACCCATTTAATTAAAAAAAAAAATATTAGTCAGAGGCAACACAAGGATAAAATAATATATCAATATGTAGTTAATCTGGATATTAGTACTACTTTCAAGGACAAAAGGATTACTAAAATGACTAAATGTGTCTTTGGAAAGAACCCTGTGAGTATTGAGGGTTCCTCTCACTTTCACACAACTACTATTTCTAATTAAATTTGCAACCAAACTGCCTTCATAGAGGTGCGAACTGGCAAGAAAGCAATTCAGAATGATGTACGTGTCACACTCAATCCAAAACAGTGGCAGAGGTGGAGCCATTCACCAGGCAGTAGTTGAGGTGGTGATTAATGAACATCCAAAGTTTCATTCAGGGAACAGATCTGAGGGCAGAAAGTCTCAGAGAGGCCTTCACAGGTTGAGAAGTTGCACTAGAAGCTTCAGGGGAAGAACGTTTTCTGGGTTCCTCCCTCTCCTTTTTGCTCATTTCATTTTCCGATTCAAAATATTAGGAAAAAGCCCATTTACAACAGAGAAATGAAATTTTAACAAATATAAAGCTTGCAAAATTATACACAGTTTCTTTATGTGCAAAAAAAGACCTCGTTGGGTATTTTTTTTGGCTGGGAACCATCCTTTCCAAATAACACTGTTGGTGCAACGTTTTTCACTGCCACAGAGTCCTAACGTTTTAATCCATCTGAAGATTGCTCTTGTATTCCTGAATCACCTCTGAGACATTTTTGAAACAGATGCAGACATTTGCTGGCTTGGTACCACTGCCTCTGCAGATGAACAGAAAGCACTGGAAGTACAAGTGAAGCAGTGATATAAATTAACCTGAATAGTATCCAGCTGGCATTTGTAAATATTATGTACTTACAAAGATGTTCGCATTGTAGTCTTGTAGATTAGCTTGTTCTGGAATAAAGGAGACCATTTAACTCTGTCCTGATGCCCTTGCTACATGGCACAGTGCACAGGTCAGGAGCAGGTGTTGTCCATTTAATCCCCAGTTATAAATAAATGTGTGCCATTGTTATTTTCATCTCTAATTATGAGTAGCAGCTCACTGGATCCCATAATGAAGTTATGATGTGAAGGTCAGAAATGAGGTTAAATGAGGTTAAAATCTTCTTTCGATTAGCAAAAACGGCAGTGAGACTGGTAAATCTTCCAAGAGATGAGATGTCTAAAGGTGCTCAGAAATACTCATGCCCATTGACAACTAGCACACTTATCAGTAATTTTCATGGATCAAGAGGAGATAAAATCTAGTATGGTCTGATGATGAATTGCAGTTGGAGGTATTGAAAGTTTAAAGTCTCTAAGAGGTGTCCTAGTACTCATCATCCAGCCACTTCCCTGTCAGTGTTACTACTCCTGTTGGTTTATTCGATAACCTTTCCCTCTAAAATAATTCCATTCCTACTCATCTTCCTCATTCCTTCAGATTTGTCAAAACTGCCCAAAAGTTCACTTGCTCTTGTAATCTTATGTCCCTTTATTTCAAATCTGATATATCTGATGTCAGAGGCTTAGCTGACATCCATAAAGGTGGATTTATTCTCCCAAATATAAAAAAAAATGCGCTCTGCCAGGATTATGTTTCCCTTGTTAAGCTTAAAAAAAAAAACACAAACAAAACCAAAACAGAAGATACTAATGAGTATTGCAAGGAAAACTAAATTATATTCTTTGGGGGAGGCAGGAAGCATCGTTGGTGTTTGACAGGAGCGTGTGATACACCTGGGGCACTTCCACAAGCTTGTTGTGATTTACTCCCATTATACTTTTGGTTTCAATTAAATAGCTGAGGTGACTAGGCATTAGCTAAGCATTTCTCAGGGAAGGAAGGCCAGTCTTAAAAACTGAGTCATTGGTGATCAAGTCAATCTATTACTAAAAGAGTTGTTGTCACTCTTTCGGGCAAACATTGTGCATAAAAAATGAGAGGTGTCAAAACGAGTAATGAAGAGGTGGCTGTCTCTGGTAAGCAGGTGGGAACCAAGTGGACCAAATCAGACAGCAAAGCAATTAAGTTATGAGTCATAAAGCTTTCCCTAGAGAGGAGCCAGAAGAGGAATAAACAAACATATGATGCTGTGCTACACTCATCTTGAACTAAAGTAGCCACGGTGATCTCTGTAAGAGGAGATACAACCTGTCAAAGTGAAGACAATGAAAGGGAGAACTGTTTGAATACAATGTGGAAATTGGGAGAGGCGTGTGGAAAAAAACCAAAACAAACCAAAACAAAACAACAAACAGGACAAGGAATAAACAATGGAAAGCCAAAACAGAGGGAGATTAAAGGCAGTTTACATGAGGTGTTACAGTACTGGAACTGAAAAAGCAACGTCCTGAAGGGGAGGAGAGGACTGAGATGACAACAGAATCACTGCACAGAGAGAGTGAGACAGGGGACAGGGAGGAGGGACTGTCTAAACAAGACTAAATGAGAAGAAAGCAGGGAAAAGGAAACAAGACAAGGAAAGTCAGAACAGGGAAAGAGTTAGCAAGTCAAACCTGAAGAAGAAAGAAATAAAAGTGCCTCCTCAGTGAGATGTGGGGTTTCACAGGTGGCTGCTGTTACAGCTCATACATTGTGCTCCATGCATCCTGGAGGTCTCACTGAGGGACGTTTTTTTTTTCTTTCTTCTCAGGTCTTTCTTACTCTTTCCCTCACAGTATTGGTTTAGTATCACAACCACCTATGGTTTTCCAAAAGCGCCTCAGTTTTTAGACAGCTAACAGTTTAAAAAACCAAACAAGGCCTAAACAGATGTGCTTCTTTAATCCCTGTTGCAGAATGTCTTCCAATTTTCTGATGGCTTTTTCCTTGCCCTGCTCTACGAGGTGCAAAAAAACCATACAACAGACTTCTTTGGAGAAATTGTGAGATTAAAGGTTTTAAAGTCTTGCCTTTCAGATAATTCTAATACTTCCTGCCAAGAAGCAAAAAAGTACCTGGAGCAACAATTAAGGCTGACCAGTTCGTATCAATAATTTTGGGCACAAACGTTTGCATGGAAACTGCAATAGCTAAAAAATAAGCAGTACAACACTCAGAAAATTTCTAATCGAGATTCAACTTAAGCAAAAAAAAAAAAAGCAAACTTGCCAGGACACAGAAATGCACAGTTAGAACCTCAATTCAAATAACCTTAATTCTGCACCAATAACGTATTTCGGTATTTGTCGTTGTAACTGATGTGTGAACAACAGATCAGATTATCCCAGTATTTTTTTTTAATCTTGAGAAGGTGCTGTCGCTTCCCAAGGGTCGTGCATTGAGGACTGGAGTTATCTCCTCTATAACAGGAGAGCTGACTAATTATCATTTACTGTATCATTGATTTTTTTTGTTCTGTTGTTATTTGTGATCCGTTGATACTCTTCGTTATCGACTTTCACTTTTGCTTCCTTTGCTTGATAATTTGACTCAGCAACTACCTGCCTCCAACCACGATAAGAGTAGTACACACAGCTCTGATTTCAATAGGCTGTTGCTTATGTGCTACCCTCCTAAAAACTGTCCTATTGGCAAGACTGATTACTAAAGAATTGGTATCAGCTGGAAGGGATGTGTGCTTATACATTCCAGCAATTTTTTATGTTCCTCTTTACAGGCAGTACATCCAGCATTGCTGATCACTAAAGTTGCTGAAATTTTTCATTATAAACCTTGCTTTCAGATGCTTATACATTTTCAAAGATACATATATTTGGAATAACATTTTGCATGTTGGATGTCGGCCTCACATCTACAGAGATGCACAACAAGGAAATTTTATCCAGAACTTTTGTAGCTGAGGGTAAGGGAAAACCAACGGGTTTTTACACATGAAAGATTTCTGAAGACATTTCCTTTTACCCCCCAACTCAATATGGAGAAGTCACCATACTAAGCATATATCTCCTGGTGTTCCTGTAAAAGGACATTAAAATTCATCTAACTTACAAGCCTCTCTAAAAAATTCAGTTTGATATGCTCATTTGAGATATCTTTGGTTTCACCATCTAAATGCCCAGGAAATCCTAGCTATGCCAGAACAAAACCAGGTCAGATGGTGAAGAAAAAACCCCTGTGATCTGTGGTGGTCATAGGCTTCACAGTAGGAACACTATGCATATATGGGGGGCTCTTGTGTTCAGGCTCCCAATTAGGCAACCACAGGGAGATGTCAATGGGGGATTTAAGGTAGTCTGGTGGCTAAAATTGTCACCAGACAGACAGGGGTTGGAACACATTAAAATGTGAAGCCATCCAGTGGCCTCTGTGATAGTAGAGTTCATCACAGACACAGGAATTTACCATCAAAGTGCCCAGCAAGTCCGGCATTTAGATTGACAAGTAGGGTCAGGGCAGGTGGAACGAGGCTGAGTAGATCAAATCAACTCTTCCACAGATACTCATCACAGGAAAGGTCAGTGGAAGGGTGGCAGTGCCCAGACAGTAGTTACAGACACTAACTGTCTTCAATAAAAAGGTGCTCTAGCCCTTTTGTGGCTAGGAACAGAACCTGCAGTTTGTGCTGGCATGTGCCCTCCAACTATTACCCCATTTCTTAAATTGTATTGTATAACATGAGTAACAGATTTGAAATTTGGGGTGCTCAGACAGCTCACCTGCTTGAAAATAATAACTTCCTCCTAAAATCGTCTTCAGGTGAGGGGTAGGTGAGGGTCCGGGGGTAGGGAAGGACAAGGACTCAACCTTAAAATTGCTGGCACTGAGTCATCTCTCCTCCTATTTTAACCAACAGAACTATTTTTTCCATATTCATAAAGACAGCAGGATTCAGGCCAGGGCAGGCAAGAATTTTATCTGTTCATTTACAGTCAACCCCAACTGTGATATCTATCTGCTCTGCCCTTATGGGCTGCTGTAAAGAAATGACTGATAGGCACCAGTCTGGATGAATAAAAGTGGGGAAGGGGGGGATTGTAACAACTTACCTGTCTTTCATCAGGACAAGGAAGAGCTGTTTGAGAGAGACATTTCAGTCATTGCAAACAACAAATTATAAGGGCTGCACTAAGACTGAGACTTTAATGAAATTCCAGAGCCTACAGGCGGTCTAATGTTTTTATGCAAATCAGCTTAACGATGAGTTTTTCACTATGAGCATTAGCAAGCAAGCAATTTATTTGAGAAAAACTTGCAGTCATCAAAGCATTTTTAACTGTGTGATAGCTGAGTCCATAAAAACCGAAAAACATGCCTGAAGTTTGCTCTCTGATCCTTATCATTTGTGTGCAGTGCATGACAATCAACACTGAAGGCAAAACCAAACACATGGTTCATCTATTTAAGGGGGAGATGATCTAAAATTACTTCTGAAATGCAATGATTACAACAGGCTAAGTTTTCAAATAACACTTTTGTTTAAAAATGGCTCATCATCTTGGTTACAATGGACTCAACATTTCTTTATCAAAACTGAATAGTAGAGAAAAAATTCCTACGCCTCCAGTGCACTGGAAACGAGCCCTTTCTGCCTCACATGCAGAAAGCCATCTGCTTCACTGTATTAGTGGCCCCTTAGCTACAGGAGAGTCACTGGCATATTCAGGGAAATAATCTGAGCTGGAGATACAGTGCCTAATTGAGTTCTCAGTTACACCAATATATAATAAACCACTACACAGAGAAACAGAAAATAAATGTATAGAAACACTGACACCCCTGAGCTTTGTTCTGAGTATCAGCACAGGCATTGTGAAGGCAACTCAGAGATGACAGAGAAAGGTATAAACTCAAAACTAAACAATAAGGCCCAGATCCTCAAAAGAGAAGGGACAGGCAGAGCTGGGGACCCCTGTCCTCTATACAGCCACTGGGTTGTCCCAGATGAAGCAAGCTTTTATCAGTTGTCCCTATCACAATATATCCTTGGACTTCCAGGTATTACATCTGCCTCAAGTTAACTGTCTGTTAGAGGAGATGTCTTTGAACCATCAGCTCTTCGCTTTTATCAGGGCAATAGTAGTTTAAAGTCTTAATTAAATACATATGACTGGATTATGCCTTCAGGCACAGCTTTGAGCAAGAGATAACGCACCAACTTCAGAAGCCAAGTGCCTCAAACACAGCCCTCTCCATCGCATGTTTTTATTCTCCTTGATCTTAAAACAGGGGTGGACCTTTGGATTTATGGAAGCAGAAAAATCAGCTTTATGATCAACTATTAGTATTTAGGAAGGCATAAGCCAGAACTCTACCTGGTGCATGCTTTGTGAAGGGAGAGGAAAGCATGAAAAGGGACACCTTTGAAGTCCAAATGTGGCCAATTAGGGAGGAAATCAGGGAGGATTCATGTTTCCATTTACACTAGTAGCAGTTTAATTCAAGGCACCTGCTACAGCACTTGCTGAGCTGGTCTTTAATCACATGTTTGATAAGCACAACCAAATTTCCCATTAGAAACAGAACATTCCCTTGAGTCAGTATTTCACTTTTTCCCTAAGAAAGAGATCTTTGAAAACATTAGTGCGGAAACAAACCATCGGGGTGCTCACCATTTCCCCTGCTCCTCTTACATGCTACATCCTTTCTCTTGTTACTGTGCCAACTCTGCCACTCAGAAGCCCTATCTATTCCCCTTTTTTAACACCTAACATCTTTTCAGTCACTCTAAGAATGCTTCACAACAACAATTGCTTCACAGCATAAGTCAGCTGCCAGACCATGCAATATCAAAACTCAGTGCTCACTCTGACTGGGAGCTACTTCAGTCAGTCAAGCATGTGCCATGCAGTATACAAGTGGAGTCTAGCAACTGAGTCCTTGAGCAACAAGATGTGAATGTTACCCAGAAAAAAATCCTTTGCACTTGGATGTAAAAGAGAAGCCAAGAGCTTAGCACTACTATTCACGGTACCATAAAAGGGCTGCTTTTCTATTTTAATACCTTTATTGTACTTCCGTATGCACACATTCCTTGTCTCTACTCATATCTAAATATATTTTTAGCCTAACATTTCCGTGACAACAAAACAAAAATGGTTAATTTTATAAGATGGTGGAGAGAACATTCAAAATGCTTGTAGAAGCAGCTTCCTGGTGCTCCAACTGTTTCAGTTACCCACTACACGAAGCACGTTATTGTATGTTGCTTCTACTTCTGATCATCGAATTAAAAAACTAATTTTGAGTGATTAAGAGAATTATGCATCATGAAAAGTCATAAAACAAAGGCTGTTAATTGCTGAAGGCCAGTATTTGAGGCTGTGGCATTAAAGGCAAGGAAAAAAACACCCGGGAGCGACCCAAAGAAAGGCATGCACCTCTTCCTTCATCTGAGGGTTATTTGTCTTATTTGCATGTTACCTAACAGGTCTACAAAATGTGAGGAGAAAAGGAGGACAGCTGCACCTGTGTTTTGGCACTGTAACTCTACTAAAGGCAAAAGGCAGTCACAGCACAGTAACAGTGCAGTGGAGCTTGAGATCTCTGGCACACCAGTTCCTGGCTTCACATTATCATCTTGAAAACATTTTATTCTTTCCCACATTACTTTTTTTCCTTCTTTACAGAAAAGAAACGAGCAGCACAGGACAATATGTAATTCTAGCATTAAATACCTCTAACATTATTAAATACAAGGGTGAAATGAGTAGTCTTACACTGCAATTACCCAATAACCAAAATTCCTCCAAGTTCAGTTGTTCTAAAGAACAGCATTCTTTGAGTCTTTTTCTTAGTACACCAAGGACTTACCTGGGTAGGTCTTGTAAGCATTAATTAAACAGAAGAAAAGAGACTTGTGTGTCTTCACAACACAGAGCAGCTCTCCTGTTTACACAGCAGAAACATCTATAATTAATTGAGTTCACCCACTCACAGCCATGAGCCTTGAATAAAAGCTACATGCCAGCTATGCTGCTGAGCTACGGTTTCTTTCCTCCCCTCTCCTTTTAGCCTTACAAATGCTTTGCTTTACAGGGCCCATCTTCCTTCCATTTGGTGAGACATCACAGGCAGGGAAAGTGCACTCATGTCCTTTCATTCTACCGGAGCCTTGTGAACCGTGGCCCTGGCTGGCAAAAACCAGTCAGTGGGATGCCTTGGCAAACACAGAATACAGACTATGCCCAGTGTATAGGGCAGGTGCTTGGTCCTACGACGCTCAGCATGTGAAATTCCTTTTCAGGAAAGCAGTGCACAGGCAGTTCTGCCCACAGAGATGATGCCAAGTTGTGTTCAGGCTCCAGACAGCTCAGGATCTGAATCGACTTAGAAAGGTTCACACCAGAAGGAGAATTAAGGCTGGAGCTTGGCAGAGGTACGTCTGAACCCTGTCTGATGCTTTCCAAAGATCAGTGAGAGAAGGAAAAATCTTTTCATCAGAAAAATTAGTCTTAGCAGAACCAATGAATTTTGAAACAACTGCTTTTGACTGTAGTTGGATCCACGACTGTATGTGCTCATGGAACACATCACTGAGCCTCTCTGCTTTCTTATATAAAGAGGAGACAGACCCAGCACACACTGGCTCTTCTAAAGCTTACCCACAAAGTCATCTTCCATGGGAAACATATTATGAGACTTTTGTGATTCAGTGTACAACTTCAAAAGTAGAAGCAGAAAGCAAGAAACTTGGTTCCATTTGATTGAGCCACTCTACACTGAATGATTTCTTATATTTTGGCTTGAGATGGCTCCCGTGTGGCTGCTCATCCTTTCAGAAAACCCCTTTTCACAGGGGCATTTTGATTAGGTGCCACTGCTACGGTGCCTGTTGTTAATTTCCCTGGGAATTTATAAGACAAAGCACAAGTGATCAAGAAGGAAAAGATCAAAAGGCTGCAAGGAAAGAGGTATTATACCTGTTATTACTTCTCAATTTAAAGCTCCCTCTGCAATCTCCTATTTCAAGAACTTTTTTTTTTTTTTTCCTTTTCTAAAATACCAACTTCTGTTCACCCTTTATTTGCAATCTAATAATTAGGGAAGGAAATTGCTGTAATTTGCAAAATGAAACATGACTTTTTAAAACCCCCCAAAAAACCAAAAAATCCAAAAGTATCTCACATAATATGAGTAAAAGAAAAGGGGCCACAAATAGGTTATACTAAGTTGAAGGGCAAGATAAAATATCCTGACTACAATAGAGACCAGTGAATCTAATGCTGGGTGCATTGGATGAGTGTATTTGTTTTCAAGTGCAATTAAAATATGGAACTGGGGGGGGGGGGGAAATTACTATGAAACAGATGCTGCATTTGTGCAGGTTAAAAAAAAAATTACTATCTTGTGACATTAGTGAAATAACAAGGAAAGGAATAACCAAATTTCAACAAGCAAGGGGACAAAGAATCCTAGGCAGCCTAGACAAGATACTGCAGTGTGTAGAAGATTTATTCTCAGGAAGTACCACTGGGAGACTGCAAAAAATGGTCTTCAAATCACTGTTTGTTCCTATTGATTGTAAAACTGCATACAGACACCAGCATGTCCACCACCAGAAGGTGTCTGGCACATGCTCTCTGACTTTGCAGAACCTGCGTCACCCCTTTGCCGTCTCTGGCAGAAACAAGCTGAGCGTTCACATGAAACGCTTCAACACCAGGAAACCTGGGCTCCTTTCGAACCTCTGCCACTGACTTACTGTAGTAGTCTCACTCTTTCACAACTCAATTGATAAAAATTATACTTGTGGCAACCCAACCCAAGGAGAGAAGAGCATAAGCGTTTGCCAGTCCTTCCATAAGCCAGTTTGCATAACAATGCGGCTCTTCTTCACTGACAGGAGAATAATGTTCTCTCCTGCAAAGCAACGCTCATGACCACAATCTGGGGGGGCCCTAACAAGTGCATTGGCACCTGAGAAAACAGCAGCTCAGCAACAGTTAAATTCTCAGCAGGTTTATGGTGCAGGTGGACACTGCCTCTCTAGAGGTAAGGCACTACACGTACACCTTTCTGCTAGCCTGAAGGGATTGGATTGAGCAGGTCAGCGCAGGATTTAGCCCTACTTATTACTTAAGCTGCAATCAGTCAGGTCACTCTAAAATTGAAAGCTACATTCCCAATTTCTTTTAAAGTATTTGTTTGTTTGAATCTACCTTGTTCTTGTTTTCCTGTAAATCACAGACAGGTTTGTACTTTAAAATCTCCTGGGCTGTAAGCCTGTCACTCCTTGTATTATGAATTCCACTGAGAGAAAAAGGTGGGGTTTCACCAACATCAGGAGAACTGGAGCTGTAACTGCCTCTTGAAACCAATCTCATTTGTTGAGATGTTCAAAACCACATCTAGGCCACATCCCATCCACGATTCTGTTGCTTGTCTGTTTTAAAATACAAACCCCAATTCCAAGAAGGTCATAGAAAAGCATTTGCAGGTAACAGGTTTTAGTACACTCACCAGCTCAAAACAGAATCTATAAAAAGCATACTGTAAATTCAAGTATCCTTTTTACTGCTGCCAGCAAACATGGCATTTTTGGCATTTGGGAAGCATACTGTGAGACTTTTGTGATTCACTGTACAACTTCAACAGTAGAAGCAGAAAGCAAGTAACTTGGTTGCATTTGATTAAGGCACTCTACAGTGAATGATTTCTTATATTTTGAGAGCAGAAAAAGAAAGGGTATTAAACAGAGCCAAGAAGGAAGTTTTGAGACCCCAGGAAAGAAATAAGCTGTCTTCCTGGTTTCAGTTTTTTCAATTTTAAGAGGAGAGATAATGATTCCAGGATGGGTTTGCAATAGACTGGTTTGTAGGTTTTTTTTCCCCTCTCATACCTCTGGGAATTTCTAGTCTGAAAACCAAACACTTGAAGTCTCACCTGCTGTGAACCATCACCTCATACAAACCAATGGATCCATTCTCGTTCACACACACAGAAATACCCAGCCTCTTGTTTTTTCAAGTAGAGGTGCTTTCCTAGCACACATTTATTCCAAATCTGAAGTCTCAAGTAGGCCAGCATAAAATGGGCATTTTTACCATGTCAGTTTGGTTTGTCAAAGAAAGCACGTGTGCACATACACTGTCCTCACTTGAGAACATCCAACAAAGTGCCTCACAAAGATTCCAAGAGAGGTAAATGTGTTTCCAGTATTGTTGTTTCATAATTTTAAAGGGCTCATTTTCCCACTTCCTTTCTGTCTTGGAGAATATACCTACCATAAAGTGACTTTCCTGACCTAAGGGAGATGGCAGAGGAGGCTGGCAGATTACTTTGAGT
This sequence comes from Empidonax traillii, assembly GCF_003031625.1. Taxonomy (NCBI): domain Eukaryota; kingdom Metazoa; phylum Chordata; class Aves; order Passeriformes; family Tyrannidae; genus Empidonax; species Empidonax traillii. Next base: position 173,052 of record NW_020956181.1, on the reverse strand, counting down.
CAGCTGCCAGCATGCAGGAATCTTTATGTCAGCCTTGACAAGCTGTGGTTTCTAAAATTAAACTAAGTAAATTTTAGTCCACTGCACGACAAAACCTGCTGGAAAATTTTGTGTTTGATTTAGCCTTTTAAATATTTCCCAACATCTAGACTGTATGCCTCTTCCACACCAGTCATCAAAAGTCTGATTCATCTTGTTAAAGCCAACAGAAAAACTCCCACTCAGTGGGATCTCAGTAGACAGAGACCACACCTACCTCTTCTCATTTTCCTTCAAAAAGAAACAGTTTTCTCAGCTGTAATCTGTTCCTTGCACATCCACATGTCACTCAGTCCTGCTGCCCTTTCCCAAAATATTTCTAAAGCTCCTACAATCTTTCTGTTTGAAAATAGCAGCCAGGTAACAAAAACAAAGATCTGCTAAATGCACCACCAACTGGATTTATATTCCACAGCACATTACAGGCATGGGACACCTAAATCATTTATGCATGTCACAGAAGTATTACTTGGCATTTCACTGCAGCTCAAATGCAACAAATTTATGAAATTTAGAAAAAGAAATAGATCTGCTAAAGAAAAACCAGATTCTACTTCCCAAAACGAACAGAACTTAGATAGGCTAGTTCAGAGGCACAAACTTTTATCTTTGTATGTATTATATGTATTTAAAAGGCTTTCACTGAGCCATTTTCAACAGAAGGAAGCACAATATGAGATTTTTAATCCACTGAAGCAGCTCAGCGCACTTCATAGAGAAGCTGTAATTTCAGAGGTGCTGGCTAGCAGTGTTCTGGTTAAGGATGAGTTGGGGGGTTCGTTGTTAACCCAGTTTTCATGGTTTCATAGCTCAGTTTGAAGACACCCATGCACTGGCCTCAAACCACCACAAAACAAATTTCTTCCCAGTAGCAATTTATTTAGTTACTTTTTCTTCTTGAAAAAATGCAAGGAGAAAGAGGAAATTATATTAAAATTTTCACGTTTCTCTATAAATTTATATCAGTG
>NW_020956181.1:154325-171753 GCF_003031625.1 Empidonax traillii | reverse complement strand
CAGTTTTCATGGTTTCATAGCTCAGTTTGAAGACACCCATGCACTGGCCTCAAACCACCACAAAACAAATTTCTTCCCAGTAGCAATTTATTTAGTTACTTTTTCTTCTTGAAAAAATGCAAGGAGAAAGAGGAAATTATATTAAAATTTTCACGTTTCTCTATAAATTTATATCAGTGAAAGAGTTAATAAGCAAACAGCGCTGACACCTCTGCCAATATTTTTGAAAAAGGACCATCCCCTGCAGCAAGGCTGAAAGCTGGCATAGGTTTCCAGCACAAGGCTTTAAACTAAGATTTTAGTTTGAATTGACTCTGCCTATGGGCCCTCAGCCTTTATGAGGGAGAAATCACGGGAAACTTGCTTGATCTGCTTGGATGCAACCTACTCTTGGGTCAGGGAAATCAAGATACTTGCAGATGAGATTTCTCCTGGCTAAGGTTCATTTTCTTTCCCTCAAAAGTTAGAAATTCAAATGGAAAAGTAGCATGAACTCACATGAAAACTCCCTCTGCATCAGAACGTGATAAAAAATAAAAACCCAAATCAAAGGCTTTCTGGTGAGGTCCCACAGCTGTGCCCCACATGTCTTAAGTCTGCAGGTAACGTGAGCCTATTCAGCCCCAAATGCTTGCTTACATCAGCTATAGCCTACTAAGACACAGACTGTAGAGGTTCAAAAGGCAAAAATAAACATTAGCTAATACATCTCAGAAGCCAAGGAGAAGTTCCTTGTTGCAAAGCAAAATCTTAACAACTAACTTTTATTCTGTTTTAAAGAAATAATTTCTTTCATTCTTAAATCTTATCCAACTATTAAGCAGACGGTGAACCTAATTCACTGTAGGCATTTCACTTTTTGGTATAATTCTGCTGTTCAGAGTATTGCCTGACAATCCAGGGAGGTAAACCACATGCTAGTTTTTGTGGCCTCCCAGGAATCTTTGGAGTAACCCGGAGTTGCAAGGTTATAAAGCAATTTTACCCTCAGCAGTTTGGGTAAACAGCAAATTAGTAGGAAGACAAACCGAGACTGAAACCTCTACAAGACCCTGACAGACCCTTGATGTTTGGTAAGTGTAGGCTTATTTTAACAGAGCAGAAAAAGAGAAGCAGAGCTGAATTTATATACCTGTAACACCTGTGTTAGACAATGGCAGGGCTATGAAACTTTTCTGTGTGCAGATTGGCTTTTGAAGCCAGAGGCAGAAGAGAGAGCTGCCCCAAAAGCTGCTTTCCTTCCCAGAATCTGCCTGCTGAGCTGACAGGGATGCTCAGAAGCCTAAAGCTCTTGCCCACAAGCTGCCTAGGAAAGCTCCCTGGTGTTCACCTACATCATAAAGAGTACACATTTATTCTGAGTACTTTTCTACCCTTGTGTTTGCGCTCTCTACTTTGCTGATTTTGTACTTCTGCCACTCAGAAGTCTGTGTCAGGGGGAACGCTGATTGCAAGTTACAAGAATCACAACCACAGCTTAAATTCAGATACATGTGCATTGGCCATCTTATTTCTAACCCCAGCTACACCTCATGTTTGTAACATTGCAGCGATGTAATTCAAAATCAAAATCAATATTGTTTCTTATGGTGCAAACGATTTCTTTAAAAAACTAATCCATTTTTAAGGTTTTGTTAACATTTCCTTTTTGGACCTTTGGATACCTACAGTATCCTGGATATGAATAAGAAAAGGGTCAGGGAAAAAATAAAGATGCATAAAGAAAGATCATATCTGAAAATGAAATAACACTTGTTCCACTTTTAGATTTGAGGCCCAAGACACATTTACATTTAGGGTTAGGCAGGGTCTAGGGCAACATGCTATAACCAGACTTGCCTTGAGCCAGCAGTTGGACCAGACAACCCAAGGTCACTGAATCATTGTATTAATATCTTTCTTTGTGAAGGGGCCACTAACAGGAAGTAAGATTATCATTCTAATCATGGAAAGCTGCCTTAAGATGGCCTCAGAGTGAGAAGCAATCAGATCTGTAGCTCTTACTCTCAGGAGGGAGTCCACAGCTACAAGAGAGCTGTGACCGATCACCCCAGGTGAGTAACAGGTCACTTCCCCACATCTCTGCTCCCTACCACTTCAGAAGTGAACAAGTACCTGCCAGGCACACAGGCTCTGCTGCCAAGGAAAAGGAAAGGTCTAGAATAAACACTCCTGGCTACTCTTAGAAGGCAGGACAATGTTTAATGAGAGAGTGCATAATGAAATTAGCACAGATAATGAAATGAGAGGGGAAGGGCAGAAAGAAGCATCCTTCCGTAAATTTAATTAATAAACAATTACAGCAAAAGTATTTGGAGGTTGGGGGTGTTTTTTTGTTTGTTTGTTGGGTTTTTTTCTCCTTTTCTTTATATAAAAAGCTATTAGCACTGAAATATGGGAAGAAATTAAACCTGCTACTGATGGGGTAAGGTGAACATCTAAAGTATTGAAAGGGTTGGAGAAAAGCTTGAAAGTATAAACCATGATTTGTTTGAGGCTCTCAAGACCCTATTACCAATATGAAAGACCTTGCAGAAAGATGTTTCTGCTGGGCAGAAGAGTTTGAACCCTGCAGGGAGACAGTAATTCATCCCTGCTGACCTCCCACTCTTTGAGCAAGTCTATTCTGGGTATAAATGGTGTTCTTGACATCTGGCAGTACCTACAGCAGGAAAGCTTGGACCGGGAGTAAGATAACAACAGGGCTATATTTACTGGCTAGTTAACGAGAAAACCCAATTATCAGAAGGTTTCCTGCATCATAGATGCACTTTTTCAGGGGCAGGATGAGTTACTACAGTACTGCACCACAGATACAATTCTGCCTTCCACATGGAAGGCCAAATAAGTTTTGTCTATCTAATAAAACTATCCAAACACTGTTGTAAGGGTTGGATAAATATTGACATAACTACCAGAAGGCATGAAAAACAGAATGGCTGCCTGAAATCAGACAACAGGACAGCAGGGTTACAAATAAATTGCTGAATTAAACGAAGGGATTTATTCCCCTTTAAACTGAGATTTTCTTATGAGCCTCTGGACATCTAAGAAGAACCCATCAGTTGTATCACTACTACAGAGAGTTATAAAAGAGCCTTTCTAAAAGAAATCATGAAGATGTGAAACAAACTCACTGCCTCCATAGACTGAGAAAAACACTATCTTTAATACATACACTTCCAGTTCTGATTCATTATGTTCACAGTTCGCTTTAACAGGATTAAAACAAACAAACAAACAAACAAAACCATAAAATGCTCATAAAATTAGAAATGTTAAGTTAACACTGATCTACTTTTTGGGAACTTTGAACTAGAGATGCACTTTGTCAGTAAACTGCTGAGTCTGCTCTCTCAGGCAAGCCCTGGTGATGCAAATTAGCCTTTGCTCAGAGATCCATATCCTTGGGGGCACTATCCCCTCCATCATCAAAATGTTCCAGATTGGTGGCACTTAAATTTGTATTTTCAAACTTTGTCACCTACACTTAAGACTCCCCCAGATCCAAAGCAAAGCATTTCTTCCAAGGCAGATTCTGGGTACAGAGTGGACTCATGGCTTCTAATTAATTTACTTTATACTGGGGAGCAATTGCATGATCAATAAGCAATTCCAGAAGTACCGAAGGATGTAGGCCCTACCTGATTCCTCCAGTGAGATCTGGAGAAGAGGGAGTGGTGCAGACCAGACCAGAAATTATAGCTGTCCACAAATTTTTGTGCTGGAGCATGGACAGATTCAAGCAGGAACTACTTTAAGGACCACAAAGCCTCTTTTCAACCTCCTGGTAGTGGCAGCACTACTGGATGTTCCCCAGACCTTATTTGTTTCTTATAAAGGGTGTTAAGTAACAAGCTCCTGCTTGGAAAATGTTAACTCTTTGTTGACCTTAAGATCAAACGAGCCTGAAAGAAGGCCAGTGTCATGTGCCCACCCACAAGTGACAAAGCTCCCAAGTTAGGGGAGTTGGTCAAATCAGGGACTGAGCAGATGTGTGCAAGAAAGAACGATAATGGGGGCAAAGAAAACAAAGTAACGAATGGAGAAGAGAACAGAAAAGGGCTGTGCTGTGACTCTCCCCTTCCTTCCCCCCTTATTGTCAAGCACCTTCTTCCCAAGACACAAAATCCCCTGGTGTTGCATCTCCCAAGGGGAGGCACATCTCGTTCCTCAGGCAGTACCAGCTGGCACTAGCTTGCACCTGACCTGGGGGCCAGGTATCCTCACCTGCCTCAACTCTTTCTGCCAGTTCAGCCAGTGAGATGACTCTTGGTCTTTCCTAGGTAGAGGACTGACCAGGCAAGACTTGGGTTGTTGGACTGCAAGGAAGGTTAATCCTGCTCCTCAGCCTGATAACTTCTGGGAAAGAAAACAAAAAGCAGATCCAGTATGCTCACAGCTGGCTTAAAAATAAAAAATGGAACAGAAAAAAAGAGGGAAAAGACCCCCTGGTTCCTTCATTACCACCTATTTTGAGGCTCACTGCAACTTCAGTAAGGCCACAACAAACCTCTCCCATCTCTACAGCAGAAGAGCTTTCAGAAATTCTGTTCCTTAAAGAACAAAAAGAAGAGGAATGTAATATTTAGCTGGGCAGATTTCCAGGTACAACTGTTAAGTAAATCCCAATATCTCAGACTGCAGACAGACTAGAGGTGGCCTAAAATTACCAGATGAGAAACTAAGCAGGGAGTATGGAAATTGAAGTCTTATCTGCAGTTGTATCCATGCACTGGCAAGTCACTTCTTCACTTTGTGCTTCTGTTTCCATCTCTCATCTGTTAATCTATCTTTTCTATCTCGGCTTTGAAGTTAGGTCTCAAACATTTGCATTGAATGCATCTGACTTTAGCTCTTTAGGACAGAAATTACCTTAGTACATACAAAAGAAGATTCTGATTGCTTTAAGCACTGCCATGAAAAGCACAGGACAGCTAGTGTGGGGACCAGCAAGGCTGCCCCAGCATGGTTTCCGTTTATGAGAGATCACTGCCTACAATCCTGGCCCAGAAAGACTTTGCAAGAGGAAAACTGATAGGAAATACAGTAACGGTAAAGATTGACGGGCTGAACAAAGGATCCCAAGCACGGGGCTCCTGAGGAACCTCAACATCCCTGAAGCAGGAAATGCCTTCATCCAGTTTCAGACTGAGCTCCTCTTCTCAAAGCTAAGCCTGGCTGAAGTGTGAGTATTAAACTACTGTAAAGGTAACAGGTTGAGGAAAAGAAGGAGGAATTTACAAACTCTGTGTAGGATTGAAGACAGCCAGAAAACATCAATAACACTAAGACATGTGCAAGGGGATGAGAGAGAGAACCCCAAAACTATGGCATGTCTTCCTTGTGAGAGAGACAAACAGTAGATGCACCTTTTGGGGCACAAGTCTCTCTTATTGCTTCATATCTGCTTTTTCTCCAACACCTTTAACCATTTTGCTAATCAGCCTGTTAAAGATGCTTCTGTGTTGCTCTGGTTTTTACCATCTGTGGACTCACAAAGGTTAAAGTCACGCAGCATGACTGTAGGTCGCACTAAAAGGTGTATCAGGATTTCAACAGACTTAGCTGTACTTTCTCTTCTTGCACATTCTTTCATGAAGTGAAGAGTATGTGGTTTGAGAGACCCTGAAGCCATGAAAATGGAAACAGGAAATTATTTTAGTGGGCAGGACTTGTCAACAGAAAAACTTCCTAAATACTCTAGTTTCATTACAGCTTTTGTTGATATGACTATGTCTCATTAATTTGGAAACATTGGTGGCTAGAACATCCTTCAATAATTTGTACTTTCAAAGTACAAAGTAGGCCTTACATCAGCCTCCTAAAGATATGCAAAAGATATGTTTCCTAGAGAGAGTCACAGATGAAAGGGCTGATTGCCAGTTTGGGAACGTTTCTGTACCTATTTCATAAATGCACCCATATATGGCATATATTGACCATGACCTAGAGCCTTCTATCTGCAGATATACCAGGATGTGTCAGATCTCTGACTTGAGTTGTACCTATTTTATACCATTATTTCCCTGTAAGTAAATAAGAGTAAGTACTGTTTCTGTCTCCTGCAAGGCCTATCATCTATCTTTGTTATTAAAAATTCAGCAGCAGCAACAGAAACAAATTTAAACAAGCAACTGCTGCATAAGTTTCTTCACAAAAATGCCACACGGATGACTGGTCATCCTCGGAAGTGGTCAGAGGGTAAAACACTCACAGAGGCCAGTAGATGAAGGGGGGTCCCAGGTATCTGGCTATCTTCAGTGCAATTCTGAGTAGCATCAAAACCTTACTCAGCATTGTAAGGATAAGCTAGTTTGACGCTATGCTTACAAGATAATGCTGCACCACACCTCAGTGAGAAACAGCTTCCTGCATACCCTTTCTCTGTACTGCTGTACAAGCCAAAAAGCGTGCCAGAAGTTGCAGCGGAGCAGAGCACGTTTCTCTTCCTGGAAAACCCACCGCAGGCTGGTTCTTTCACTGCAGTGCTCTCCGAGCCTTCCCACAAAGCACCCAGCCTCTCTTCGCTCCTCCTTCCTCTCCACAAACCCTGACCATCTCATGGTGTTTACTGTTTGTCACTGACTGTCAGAAAAACCCAAATTGCCAGACTTCTGCAGAAATGCAAAACTGGCTGCAGTGCCACGTTGCTCCTGCAGCTGTTACGGCTTTTTGTTTGCTGAGTATTAATAGGAGATGAGTTCTGCTTTGCTGGCATTCGTGCTGTAATTTGGAAGCAATTCCCTCTCTGGCTCGTACCAAGTACGTATCTATCTGGCAACGTTATGCTGCAAGTTTATGATACCCAAAGCAGAAAGGCATAGACTTCTCTGGGAAAGATATTAGTCCTTTCCAAGGTGAGAAAGTAGATCACTGAACCGAACACGAATTTTAAATATCTGTGGTACCTGAAAATGCTGTATGGGTATGAGTGAAGAAATGATCTTTGTTTCAAAAAGACATAAAGCCCTGTAGATGCTCTCAATTCAGGCTATCAGCAAATTCAAAAGCAACATACATTTTGCCCAAATACCCCAGAAAACATAGAAGAGTGCTTCAAAAAGAGAAAACTATTTTGCATTGTCATCGACCTGCCTCACAAAAAGCATTTTCTTAACCTAGTGAGATTTTAAATATACCCAAAAAAGGTATATTTAATGCCTCTAACTGGGCAGTCCGCTTAGAATGCTGTGAAAGTATAGCTTAAACAAATCAGAAGCATCTGAAATTTCAGAATTTCAGTTTTATGAAGGAACAAGAAGGCCAATTAAGGCAGAAAACGATTGACTTTTTTTTTTTCCACATTTTCCTTTGTGTTCTCCACCCCTGCTGCACTTCTCATTGCTAGCGTCTTCTTCCCATAGCAGCATGTGCACAATTTCTTTTTAGTGCGGTCCTCTAGGCTGACTGTCTCGGCCAGTAATTATCATGATAATTGTGTCGGATGATTCCCATGGTCCCTCTATAATAATCCTCACACAATAGCACCACCAAAATTATTAAACCCTTACGTATTTCAAGACCAGGAACCACACCAGTCTGCATGGGATGCCTGAAGTTCTTGAGAAACTTAAATTCTCTGTGTAAATTCTCTCTGTATACCCCAACCTTTTCTGAAGCTCTGTGTTGTTGACTAATAGTCAATATTGACTCCTGTGGTGAAGAGGTACCAAAGTACAAATAGTTACAGGAAAAGCAAAAGAAGAAATTAAGGGCTGCATTTGCAACTGTTTTATCGAGAATTAATGGTATAATCAGCAATATTCCAGTAAATAGCAAGTTAAGGGAATTATAAAAAAATACATGGGAAAACAACACAGATACCTTGAAAATAAATTACCATATCTTAGCTACATTTCTTATCTGAGTTTGATTTTAAAGCCCAGTGTCTTTCTGATTCCTGCACACCCTATTGTGTGCTATGCAACATAAAAGGAAGATATGAATCTCTGTCCAAAAAATAACAGTCTGGAGGAAGATTGTTTACACCATCCTCTTTGGATAGAAAATACACGAGGTTTTCAGACACTGCAGCTTTTAACATAACATTTAATCAACTGCAAAACGGTGTGCTTTCATATATAAGTCTTAACAATGAGCGAGAATGCTCAAACATGCCTCTAGAGATATAAAATTGACATCAACACTCTTCACCCCTTTAACTTCCCACTTCAGTAGTCAAGTAGCTCTAAGAATATCCACGTGTGCTGTTATTTACTACTGCCTGCTTCACTTTCTCCTGTTTTAATTCCAGACAGGGCAATGATTTGTCCTTGATGAGCACACTGGCACAATCTCAGGGCTGACATTCACAACCCAACGGTGCCAGCGTAACAAATTACCAAGAGGCAGCAACTTATCGAGCACGGGCTGCCCAACTGTGGTGTAGTACAACTTAGTTTGAAGCATCAATGAAGGATGGTTACGCTAATTTGCGTTTTCTTACAGTAGGGCAAGTGAAGAATGTACATGCAATCAATTAACAAAAGCTACTGTGCCTCAGCTAATGGGGGCAACCTATTAAGCTGACATAATTCATTGTGCAGTTGAGTCCTTAATGAAAAGTGGCCCACCTAAAGAGGCTTTCTCCTAAGCATTTCTCACTCTCGGCCTCTTCCTCTTTTTTATTGTGGATTAGGCAAGAAAGCTATTAGCAGCCTAGTAAACCTCCTCAATAAACCAAGGTACTGAGGTCTCCTCAAAACCCAGTCTGGGATTTTATATTTTCTTTCCACACTTCTTTAACAGCTAAAAGAAAGTATGATCAGTCTCCAGGATTAGTAACCACGGCTCAAAGCATCTGCAAATTAGAGTCTGTTTTACAGGTTAGATCCTGCAATGAATTTCTGCCCCCAAACCATGATAACTAAACCCAATAATAAAAAGCTTCCTATCCATGTATTTTTCAAAACAGGATTTAAGCATCTCATAGGTCCTGCAGACATTTCAGCGTCTCCCTGAATTCTTTAGAGCGACATTCTCAATTTACTTAACAATAGGAATTACAGACCATCAGCAGTGCCTCACACTGCAAAGAGATAACCTGTTTTTAGGACTGAGTATCTGTAAAATGTTTTACATATCGCATCCTTGCTAATACCAGATACTCAAGCTCAAAGTTGTAGATAAAACAAGTATAACTCATGTCCTTTACAAATCCTTCAGAATATAGATTACATCAAAGATTCCTTTGATTGCCCTCAAAGTCAGACAGTCTTAAGCACATATGCCTGACTGTCAAGCAATTTATAAATGCTTTTACCAAATGTATGGAGTTTTTACCAAATGTCTGTCCAGGAGGCTCAGATAGATCATTGGAAACATTCAGGAAAATTGTAAAACTGAAATTGCTACTCTTCTCCATGCTTAACTCCTCCTTAAGGATCCATGTGGCTCTTTCACTGCAGATATTTTCCTACAGATCTCAGTCCAGTCTTTTGAGTATCCTATTTCTATTCCCCAAAGATGACCATGAATTCCATTCACTAGCACATGGTAACTCTTGGAAAAGAGGAAGGACTCAAATGGTCAGAGACATGGGACAGTCATGGCTGGAAATGTTAACTCGCTGTGTAACGTTCACAGTTCTTTGCAGAAGCAAATTCAGTGTTTCTGCATTTTCATTGCTAAGGGGGTGGAAAAGAGTTACACTGCATTGCATCAGATGCCCTGGGTGATATATTAATGTAATGAGGAACAATTAATTTGAAATTAATGTACCTTGCCGCAACTACATACTGTTATGCCTTTATTGGTCCAGAGGATAATCAGAACTTGACTCTTTCTACTTCTGAATCTACCTGAACCTGGTGGAAGCCGAATACACCATGAAGTTTTCCAATCAAAGGCTGGTGTGATTGAGTTTATGCCCTTGAGTTCCTCACAGCAACTGATACAGTTCAAATAGCAGCAAATTGAGTAAAACACGTATTCATAACTGTATTTTTTTAAAAAAAAGCAAATAAGTCAATGCCCACAAAATTTGTTTGCAGAAACTGTGGGTTTCTATTGCACCAAGTGATTCAGTTTCTTTCAATACACTCGAAGATTTTGGTAACATTTTTGGCCTTTCCTAAGAGACATATTGGGCATAAAAACATCATGAAAACAAATATAGCAGCTCAATTATCTTTCTACAGTGACTGAATTACAGCATAGCAGAACTGGAAAAATACTTACGCTCCACAAAGTAAGAGCTGGCATCAATCTTCCAGATAATCTGACCACGGTGAGAGCCATTGACGCCGCGGTTCTTGTAGTCCAGAAAGTTTTCGGACAAGACCTCATCTACAGACAAAGAAAAGAGTCTCATCAAGCACCCTTTATGACAACATGCACAGCAGAGAGTTGAAAATAAGCTGTTGGCTTGACAAGGACACACTAGAGCTGCTGGGCAGCTTGTCACCAGGTGTTGAGAAATTAGCTTTATCGCTCATTTATGTTTTTTAAAAGTGGAGGCTTTCTTAAAAAGCACAGCTTTTCCTGAAAGCTGATTTAAAAAAAAAACCGCATCCCTACAAAATTCTCAAAAATGAAAACATCTAGCTTACCACGGATAAACCATAAGTAACATAATTATCTAGCTGTAACGTAGAATGATGCTCCCCCTTTGCACCAACTCTTCCCTTAAAAAGGCTCCACAGAAAATAGTTACATGCAGGTGTCTGTACTACACTCACTTGTAGCACAACAGATATAATTATTTCTTGCACAAAGGACAATTATTCTTGAAGAATCCCACTCACTACGTGCCTTCACAAGCCTTGGCCTCCAAAACTGTTGTTGACTGACAAAAAAAACCACTGTCCTCTTGCAGTGTTTGAGCCACCTAGTATCTGTCAGACTATCAACCTCATCTTGAGAGAAGATGAATACACATATGAAGACACGGCCTCATTGCTCCAGCTTCAGGGGGGTGGAACAGATTTCACCGCTGTGCTTTGCCAAAGGAAAAGGCCACAATCACTGCCTGCAAAGACCAGCCAGCAATCTCCTGGATTTTTTTCCTTTTAGAGATAAGGACAATTTTAATTTTAACAGAGATTTGTACAACTGTGCCTTAACCAACTCAACCTTGCTACAGAAATAGTCCTGGGTGGGTGCAGAGACTCACGTCTGAAGACAATTACATTAATTATTAGTCACCCTAAAAACTGAGAAAAAACGTGAATCACTCAATCTGAGATTAAAATACATCAATTGTAAACACTGGGATGAATTGGCTTCGTTGTTACATATATCAACAAGAAAACAAAGATAATACCACACACACAACAAGGGTCACTGTGCCTGAGGACAAACTGATGGTGTGACCAAATGCAGAGCAAAAGAGACAGTCCAACAGACAAAGCTGGGAAAGTCAAAGACAATCACATTAATTAAAAAAAAAAAGGAAGCTTCAAACTGAAGGAAACTACGCTTTCACTGAAAAAATAAAGCAGCAAGTAGATGTCAACATTGTCCCGTTGGCTCTCAAAGGAGGAAGGTAAGCGGGTACCAACACTGAACTGTTCAGTGCTACTCTCTTGAGGGATTTACGACAGAAATCCTCTCAAAGAAGTCATTAACAATTGCAATGGATAATTATAAATAGCAATGTTATCTGCAGTAAATTTTTCCTTTGCTGACTTGTTAATTGTTAGAAATTATTTCACTTAGCTGTGTTTCATGCTCTGTATTGTTACTCTGCAGTAACCCTCCAACAGTAAAATCTCTGGTATGATTTCTGCTCTTCCTCTGTACTTTATAGCTGGTTGGGTCTTGTTCTAAATTTCAAATTATTTACATTAAACAAAGGCAGATAAGTATAAACCATTACTCTCAGAGTTTGGTTTACAAAGGAATCCCTTCAGTATAGGACCACTGTGGATACAGATTATCAAGGATTACCCACACCGTTCTGTGGAAGTAGGAACACATACACATGACAGAAGACTTAAATTTATTAGCTGTCCCTTTTTGCTTTAGCAGGGAAAACACTTCATCCTTAAAGGTGAGCACATACTGAAATATTGCACTGAGCTGGAGCCTGGGAACCCTTCCTGGCTCTCATCCTGATGGGGCACTGAGAGCATCCCTCAGCTCCAGCATGCTGCTCTCTGGCTTCATCACCTGTGATATTTATTTGTCGTATTTAGTCTCTGAAAGCTGCTGGAGATGCTCCAACACCTGCCACGTTATTAAGATGTATGGGTAATCACTGTTCCTCAAGAAACATTGTTTATAAAATACCATGCCTGCTTAAGGAGGCTTGGCTTAGCTTAGCTGGACTGGATGGCCTTGCTTAAGAAAAGGCAGACATTTTTAAGCTAGGGTTTAGTGGCACAAGAGATCTCAGAATCCGCTTTAAAATACTGTGTTCATAAGAGTATCTGTGGGGGCCAGCTGGCACTTTCACTGCGTGGGCTGTTGTCCACCTCCTGCAGCTGGCACAAGGCAGTGTGAGTTTGCATCACATAACCTCTCTAATTTGACAGAGGGGTTGACATATGCCCATACCCAAACGAAATCCCATCCCTATTGCAAGCTGAGCCAGTGGGGCTGATGAAATACGTGCTCAGGCAGCACAAGGGATATTTTATTATGGAGCTCTGCAATATGCAAGTCACCTCAAAAAGGAGCAGAGGAGCCTTTAAGGATAAAACCCATTTTCTATATCAAACGTATTTGTCATAATTTAGAAAACCAGTATGTAGATCCTTCTCACAGTCAGCTTTAAACCCTGACTGTCTCTTCTGAAAGGCTAGGTACTTTGCTATTTGCAAAGAAAAAAAAAATTATTTTTAGTCCGGTAGGAATTTATATTCATTGGGATTTTTAAGCCAGACAAGTTTTATCTCTAGAGAAATACATTCAGGTCCAAAAGGGAAATCTTGCTCTTTCAGTTTTTCAAGGTACGTATTTTGGGGAGGTGGAAGATAAGAAAGAAATATCCTCTGGCGAGTCAAAAATAGAAGGGGTTGAAACTCGTAAGGAGGCTGGAATGTATGAATATGCCTGATCGACCTGTTTTAATTGGCAAGTGATACTATTCCAGGCATGCTATTCCTGGAACATGGACATTATGTATGTAGCACATTGAAAAAGAAAGTTGTGCATGTGAAATACAGAGCTGTTTAATGCACGACATACATATGTACATATATTTATCAACATTCATGCCATACCTAAAGGAGAGAGATTATGTGCAAAGGAAAACAAATTTAATTTCCTGTTTCTTCTGAAAATCCCTATAACAAAGGAACTGACCTTTAAAACATGTTGCATCTTAATTCCCAAAGGTAAATGGTGAAATGCCTCGTTTCACCTCCACGCAAAAAGAAGAGCAGAGTTAGTGCCGCTCCCTTTCATATATTTCAGCCAGCAGCTAATGGCTTTTGACATTTTTCCAATGAAGCATTGTAATGCATCTCCCTCCCTCTATTTTTGAAATGCGATTAACCTTTAAAGCAGCTCTCTGTTTCCTCTGCATCGCCTGGATTTGGCCCTGCTTGGCCAGAAAGCAAACACACCACCCTCGCCCTCAGATCCGCGGCTTCATTTCCCTGCACGGTAAACAGCTGACTAATTAGGGGAAAGTGTAAAATGAGGGAGTATTCGGTATGTGCTGCACTTGGAACATCGTGAGTTGCTCCTGGAGCTGGATACAGGGCTGGTGATGGTGCCTGAGATGGGGGAGCCAGCGGACATCGATCTCTGGTTCTCCTGCTCCGGGGCACACAGAAGCACTGGCTGCCTCTTGCTGAAGCAGCTGCAAACCTGCAGAGCTGCACTGGGACAGGAGCAGCAGCTCCCACAGACCTCCCACACCTCCCACAGTCCCCTGGAGGAAACTGAGAAGGTGATGCACGACCCAGAGCCAGGCAGCCGGGGCCTGGAAAGCAGCCAGAGGGACCAAGGCATGCTAAAACAAGGGCTTTGGGAACCAGCAGCAATTCTGATGGACTGCTTCTCCTCACTAAACCAGATACCTCCAAGCACAGCATTTTACTGCTAAAAATATTCTGTGCTTTCACTTCCATGCTGGGCATCCCAATATACTTCAAAAGCACTAGAGAGAGAGAGAGAGATAAAGAACCATTGCCAGCAAAGAAAGCTATCTTTCAGATGAAAGACAGTATCCAGTTGACAAAAAGCATGCTGCTCATAAGAGGAATTAGGGAAAATGTTGATTAAGGCCACCCTTCCAAAAGATCTGTAAAAAATGCAAAGGGGACTTTAGGTGATGTCAGCAGCCTACACTAAACAAACAGGACCTCCATATTTGAAAACTTGCCTGAAATTCCCACAGAGAAACAGATAGTTGACAAATCTTCCTCAGAAGGACTGATGGAGGTTCAAATTACAAATAGCTAAGTGATCCTTTTGGTCTGCTTGGTTTTACTTAAGAAACAGAAATGAAAAACCTACTCTGCTCTCTCAAACAGTGTTTGAGTTACTCATATCAGTAAAAGTGTTTTACTGATATATACAACCAGCCTATCTTTCCACCTTCTCCATGACTTACCACTACACAATTGGAATAACCTGTGTTACCTTCCAAGAAACAAGTAATTAACATGAGACAGGAATGCAGTGTCAGTTTAAGTGCCTGATATTGGTACACTATTCCAGTCTCTTATCCATCGCTAATTTGATTTAGCACTACATTCTACATAATTTGCTTTCTATAAACTTAATGCAGTTATGATGCAAAAATAAAAGCTAAGCTTCATGTCTTGATCCGTTATGAAAAAGAAATGCTGTACTCCTGAAATTGCAGAAGGACTTCCAGTCTTCAGCTGCATACATTGTCTTTAGTTTCAAATTTAAAAGTGCTTTTGGTCAATATCTGTGTCTTTACTGTAATGACATACGAAGATAGCTAGTAAAATGCTTCTAAAAAATAATTTTCTATACCAAGTGGTTGAGCGGCTTTGCAACTTGCACGGAAAGCTGCTGCAGGAAAGGGATTTTGTAAGTCACAGAATCACCGAATTAATTATATTGGAAAAGGCCTCTGAGATCATCGAGTCCAACCTACAACCAAACACCACCATGTCAACTAGACCATGGCCCGGAGTGCCATGTCCAGGTGTTGTTTTTTTTTTTTTTTAAAGACCTCCAGGGATGATGATTCCACTACCTCCCTGGCCAGTCTATTTCAATGTCTAATCATTCTTTTTGTGAAGAAATTCCTCCCAGTGTCCAACCTAAACCTCCCCTGGAGCAGCTTGAGACTATGTCCTCTTGTCCTCTCACTTGCTGCCTGGGAGAATCAGCCAAACCCCACCTGGCTACAACCTCCTTTCAGGTAGTTGTAGAGACTGATGAGGTCTCCCCTGAGCCTCCTCTTCTCCTAAACAACTAACTAGGCTAAAAAACCTCAGCTCCCTCAGCCGTATCTCACAGGACTTGTGCTCCAGACCATTCATAGAATGTCAATAAAATAAAATTACGTTGCGAGATAATACAAGTGTAAGCCACGGATAAGCTTCTTCTTTCCTACGTTTATTCTCTTAGCACCCAATTTAGTACTTGAAAAAGAATTTAAAGTGATGACAACAACCTCTACAATTCACAAGTGTAGCTTACAGTGAGTTCTGTCAGGCCATGCAAGTGTTTCCTTTTGCAATCCTTTAGCATTGCAAAACCCAGCCCGTGGAAATTGTGCTTCCAAAGAGCTGTACAACATAAGCAGTCATCATTCTGCAGAAGAGGAGCTATTAATGAGAAATATGTGCAGAAGACGTAGATACCAATTTCTTATTTACAAAGATATCACGGTAAAAAAAAAAAAATCACAAATAATGGCAATCATTATAGGAGTCAATAGGAATATTTCCATTGACTTCAGCAGCTACATATTAAGCTCCAGTGTGGATTGAAACTTCACTGTTAATTCATTTGCCAATTTTTGCTGCAGGCAATAAATACACTAAAATGTACAGTTAGCAACTCTCCTATAACTTCTTAGGGAGAAGAGTGCTGGACAACAAGGGCCTAATCCCCCACTGGTGCTGCAAGCTTAGTCCTTGATCTAAGAGTTTTGCATATACTTTCTTCTCAAGCACGTGAATGGTTCCATTCTAATCCCCCCAAAATTACCCAGTTAAAAAAATAGATGGGGAGGGAGAAAATGCGAACAACGAGTGGAGAAGTGGGAGGAAGACATGGCAAGAGAAAGACCAAAGGAAAGCAGGGAGATAGAGGAGCATAAATTGTAATAAAACAGAGTTCTCAAATTTGCAAAAATTCTTGGTCACTGAGGCAGAAGAAGATGGAGAAGATACGGTACGGGTGGTAAGGTACAACACGGGAGAGTTGTGTTTGTTGGTTTGCTTGGTTTTAATATAACAGTTCCAAAGTTCCCCACAGTCAGTGGAAGACTCCCTGTTGACTACAGCGTAATTTGGTAAACGAGGATTAGGAGAAAACAACGCACCCACGAAATTCGCTGGAAAATATTAAAATAAGGGATGGTGCGGGCCTCAGGCAATATAAAGACATGATATAAAGGGACATGGGAAGATCTGAAACGTGAATGAGGATGACATTTGTCCAGGTTAACAATGTTCATTAAATAGGGGGGAAGTAATTTCTAGTATTTGAAAAATGGGCTTAGAGCACTGTTGAAAGATATAACAGTAGACAGTAAACGAGACAGGAGCTTGTGATTTGATATAGCAGTAAAAAACCCAAGCCAAACACAGCTCAGATGTGTGCATTGAAGCACCACGGTGCAAAGAATCTCTTGCGAATCTGGACTGATTTTGTCTGAAAAATGGTATTCAATTATAAACTTATTACAAAGTGGAAGATTTCCCTTGAAGAAAAAAACTGTCTCCAGGGCTGGGGTGATCAATGAGTGAGAAAGATTACAAAAGGTCAATGCATACACAGTCATTAGGGTAGTTGTGGAGGGCAGCCTGGGAATATTCCAGTGCTATGAACAGTGCATTTAAGTGTTAGGAACACTAAGGAGTGGGAATGATTTAGTTCTGAAGCAGAAAACCAAGAGCAGAAAAACATATGCTGAACCTTCAAAATCCACATGGCTGGCTTGGCAACCTCTACCAAACAAATCTTTCTGCTTTAAGCCTTATCCTGCCAAGAATTTGATGTCTATGCAATCCACTGTTTGTGCTGTGATTGATTCTATCCAGTCAACAGTCTGAATGGGCTACATGAATTTATGCTCCTTTTGAAGTACTGAGGCCAAAACACGGCTTTTGGTGCACCAATATCCCGCACTGACTGATTTCTTCAGGAACAGTAGGTGGTCATTACCGACTTCACTGTCAGCCTGGGCTATGCTGTGGTATGGGCCATCCTTGCACAGAGGCAGTTCCATCCACGGGCATAAGGACCCTGGAAATCAGTGAGAAGGCATGGAGCCGTTGTACACCCTGTCTGCACTCTTTCCCTCTCTTGACATTCAGCGTGA
>NW_020956181.1:152413-154128 GCF_003031625.1 Empidonax traillii | reverse complement strand
AGGAACAGTAGGTGGTCATTACCGACTTCACTGTCAGCCTGGGCTATGCTGTGGTATGGGCCATCCTTGCACAGAGGCAGTTCCATCCACGGGCATAAGGACCCTGGAAATCAGTGAGAAGGCATGGAGCCGTTGTACACCCTGTCTGCACTCTTTCCCTCTCTTGACATTCAGCGTGACAGCTGAAGCGGAAAACTTCTCCACCCGTTCACCTAGAAAGAGCTGCATAACACCCCAGCTGTTGTTTTCTGGAGAAATAATAAATGGAAATGGGAATCTTCTGGTACACAGTAAACACCTCAACCACATATTAAATACGTTTAAGGAAAAGAACTGGCAATCTGCAGGCTTCTTTACCATGAGTTCCCTAAAAGACTGTAAAGCACACCACCACTACACTGACCCCTCCACAGAAGTTTTTTTGGTGCATTCCTACTAACAACATTAACGCCACACAAATGACACTACTTGTAAAGGGGTGAGACAGATGCAAAAGCTAATTGTTCTCATGCCGCGCTTGGTGCCTCTGGAAACAGCGTATCCTGGTTTCACCTGCCTGAAGTGGTCCACCAGATACAGAAACCGGGAAAGGCAAAAAGGGACTCAGGCTGATAAGTCACTCTCACTGGATGGAAGAGCGGCCAGGTTGGGACAAAGAACTGATATTGCTGCACTAATATACCTGCCAAGGTGCATGACACCTGATACCCTCTCTGTTCAGCCTTTGTGCAGGCTTTCTATATATATATATATATATTTTTTTTTTTTTTTTTAATTACAGGTTTGCTCCTCTGACGCTTTTTGTTCCTGAAATAAATAGTGCTGTGCCTAGTGAAAGCTGTCTGGCGACCGGGCGCCTCCGTTGGTGTTTTACAGGGGGAGCAGAATTGCAGGTGTCAAACAAAACTTAACTTGCTGAGGTGATCACAGCCCGGCCAGAGACCCATCTACAAGATGACCTACTGAGGAGAAGCCCTAAGACCAGAGAGAGGTTCTCTTCCAAAGGCCGTAAAAGGACTGGAAAGATGGGTAACCCCAGGACACAACACATCCAAATACCAACAAAATTTATTCTAAGCAGACACATTGGAAAGAGTTTTGTTTTATAGATGGCTATGTCTGAAGCAGAGAGGTGGAGCAACCATCCAAACACACAGAGTGCCTGGGTTGGGGATTAGAGACATAACATAGGCACTCACAATTCTTATCCTTACAAAAACTTTACTGTGTTGAACATTTTCCAACTCTGCTGGCAACACGTGACACTTTATGCTTGTATGCAGAGGATGTTTGGTAAAATAGCTGTACAAACAAGTTCTATTCCAAGTCTGATGGCAGAAAAATGTAGATTTTTCCACTTGTCCCAGTGGCCAATACAGCAACACAGGTCATCTAAGCCTAAAATCAGCCCAGAAGGTGTTTAAACAACTATTTAAGTGTTTATTAACCAACATCTATTAGATTTGTCAAATTGTGGTGAACTGCCTTTTTGGGAGGGAAACAACACCACAGGATGAAACATAGGAGGGAAAAAGTTTTAAAGCTAAAATTCTGTCACTAATTGGGTCAAGACATTCCTACTTACATAAATTTCAGAGGAACTAGTCTGTCAAAAGCCAAATATGGACAGGAAATTGGACTGAAGAAATTTTTAATAAATAGCCGTTATTAATGTTTTGCTTTCAAAGAATAAAAGAGGAAGGAAAGGGAGAGGG
>NW_020956181.1:146789-151867 GCF_003031625.1 Empidonax traillii | reverse complement strand
GAGAAAGGGAGAGAGAAAGGGAGAGAGAAAGGGAGAGAGAAAGGGAGAGAGAAAGGGAGAAAGTCTACTTCATATGGGTGTGCAGACACTGGAGCAAAAGATTTTTTCAGAAGTGTGGTGTAAACAATTCTCACTAGCTCCTCTACATCAGATATGGAGGTGATGACGGAAGTGAAATCTAGTAGCAGCTAAAATGCTACTGCAGTAATTATAAGATAGCCCTTTATCTACAAGCAGCTGCCAGCAGTCCATATTAATTTATCTAAGAGGCTTCATAGGGTAGCAAATAGCAAGAGCAAATGAGATAACAGAGACAGAGAAAGCCTTGAGATAAATAACTGCAAATATTCCATCTGCTTCACAGTAGCCACTAAATGAGAGTCCTTTTTTAAAAAATATACAAACACTCCATCTTCGTTGTTCATAACCTTGTTTTAGTTTCACTTTTTTTCACAGTGGGCATTTTCTTGACAAATAGTTTTCCTACAAATAAAACTTTAATTCCAGAGCCTTTTAAACAGCAACAGAGTTTTTGAATTTCTGAGAGAGCTCTTTTTGAGTGTATACATGTATTTTTGTTTTTGAGTATGTTTCTCTGAAAGTCTGCTGATGTTCATAATACAGTTCTTTTGAGAGAAGGCAAATGCACCTTTCAGGTGAGTTGTTACAGAATTTACAGGTTCCTCTGCTTTTCTCAGAGCCGAGAGATAGTATATACAAGGGGAAGTTAGAACAGAGTTAAACCTTAGAAGGAATTAAATGTAATTCCTACTCCAGAAGGCACAGTATGCCTCAAACACCTAGAAATTATTTTTTTCCCAATTCATGTATTTTTTCTATCATCTCACCATGGGTAATCTTAAAATGCACTGAAGTAATAACATCTATATTTTAAGAGAGTCAACATTACTATTTGCCCTCCAACTAAGGAGTTTTTCTATGATCCTTCATCCAAACTGTGTATGTCTGCACAGATTTTTTTCAAGAAGCTACAGGGTGGATATACTCAACACTATTTTTTGCCATGACCACCATTTTTTACACTGTTTTACAAGAGATTGACTGGCTGCCTAGTCCATTTTCTGAGGCCATGAGCAAAAGTTACTTCTAATAACCAATGTCAAATCCAGCTTCTGCAGATATCTTGTGATAAAAAGGGCTGTGTCTCCTTCCTGTGAAGAGCAAGCAGACAGAATTTCCAGACTCCCTTAACTCTTCCTTCAGGCTACTTTAACCTTTGAATAGCAACCCCAAAATCCCCTACAGTGTCAAAACACATGAGCTACATGATTTTTGCTCTTCTTTTTTGAAACCTTTTTGTATCATCTATATTTCCCCAAATGTGGAACACCTTTATTCTGAAGCCTGCAGTTTATTAGGCATCATCAAAATTTTAGTGATGGCAGTGGTGGTGAGAACAGACTAAGTTTTATGCATTTCAAAACCAACACACATATAAAATTATTTGGAGCTATTTCCTACAATACTACAATGTCAGTGATTAAGCTCCTCTAAGGTGAGAACTGCCTTCTGTTCTGCCTTTGTCTAGTCCCTTCCTGGGATAACCAAGACAAATAACTAACACCAACTCTAATGCTTCCAAACCAAGGTTTAAAGACAATCCACAACAAGGATGGCAAACAATTTCTCATGTTCTCATGACTCACCACAACATTGAATAGCGCTACATTCAAACCTTTCAGCTTAAATTTCACCAACCCAAACGGTCACAAAAAGGATTGGGCTGTATCCACAATCTGGCTGTGAGACCAACACTACAATGACCAGCAGCAATGCAAGAGTTAACAGTGTTGCCACACAAGTGGTAATAATAGGCTTCACCACTAATCCTCTCCTGAGCAGACTGGGAAAAGCTCACAGTTTCTTTGGTTCTCTTGTTCCAGCCTGGCTGCTAATTTAAAACATAGTTATATATCAGTTTACATTGTGAAGGTCACACCCCCAAGGCCAGGAACATCCCTTGTCTAAACAGGAGCGCAGGCTCATAAAATCCGTGCGAACGCACACACAAATTCTAAGCTGTTAGGGCTGTCTGGATCTCTCACCCCTATGGATTGGTCACAAACAGGATGCATCAGCATTTTAATTCAGGTCAGAAGTGTGCTTTCGTAACAATCCTTCCCACTGTCTCTAGTTTCAGCCACACCAATTCAATTCTGTCCTGATGAAGCTAAACTGAAAGATGCACTGCAGCGACTCAAGGGCATTTAGTTTGCCAGGCTGAGCCTGTTCTAAAGCCAATCCTTCATCAGATGTTTGCTTCTGCAGAACTATTCCTACTGGTTTGCCCTACTTTGTAAAATTGGATACAGCCACAGTGCCAATTACCTTCGTAGATTCTGTCTTCCACTGTCAAACTAACACCAAAACCCAACTGATCCTCACATGTTCTCTAAGGGGAACCAAAACTCCTCTTACTCCTTGCAGTGGTAGGAAGCAGGGAAAGGAAGACAAAAAGGGAATGGGGGGTGCTGCTCCCCGCTATTTCCTCAGTTATTTAGACTGGGAACCTTAGAGCCTGGAGACAAAACACCTTCAAAGCCATCAAGTGTCAAGTGTTGGTTTCTTGGGGACTGGACACACTATTCATTTTTCATTTGGCATTGCAGTTCCTTGGAATGAGCCATTAACTATTGTCAAAAACCACAGGCATTCAGCCAGCAGGGGCAAGGATACACTTCAGAATCTGCACTTGGAATTTACTGGGGTGCCTGGGAATATATCCCGTTCGATGCAGTAAATTAAGCAGAAGTACCAGGGTGTATTTTTTATTTTTCCCAGTTAAAAGTCTATGTATTCAGGTTGCCTATCAAAAAAAGAACAACAACTTAGAACGTGTCTTCACAGCCCCGGATGCAACACCTGAGCTAGGAAGCCCAGACGAACAAGTTCCATCAGTATGAAACAGCTCTGTGCAGACCACCAGAAGGTATGCTTTGCCTCTTTCTACTGAGGCAATACATTCCCTAATTGCCTGCACTGCTGCAGAACAGGCTCACAGTATTTCCCAGTGTCCAATACTGGGAGCTCCTGTGTCTTCTCATCAGTTCCAGTACAACCTCCAAGTTTAACTGTAAACACAAGTGATATTCTGTTAAGGCCAACAAACTAGACTGCTTTCAAGGCATCTGTTTTAAATCCAGTCTCTGTTTTTTTTCCTAAAAGATTTAAATTTCAGAAGCCTACTTTTATTTTCAAAGCAGGGTATTTTTTAAGGTTACTCACAGGAACAAGTACTTGCAGCCTGGTTTATGGTAACCTTCACTCCTTTCCTTCCACGTCCTAAATAACCACCCTTGTGTACCCCTTCTTCCCGTCTCCTCAACATCCTGAACTTACTTTTCAATGCCTAACACCCTGCCACCAGTGTTCTTCTATATGTTCAGACTTTCTACCCAGTACCTTCTCAGACATCTCCTACATCACTAACATTTGCGTTCCCAACATCTTCAGCGTGTGATGTCAAGCCATCTGGTTTTACCCACTAAAGCACTTCAGTAACAATGTGGCCCCCTAAGATGTCCCCTATGACTGCTCCAAAAGCCCATCTCACACTATCATATGCTTTATCTGGTTTTGGATCACTATCTGAGCGAGATGATGTGGTGCTGCTGCAACTACAACCTGCTGGGCACGCCTTCCTAAGGAAAGTGTTTAACCAACATTTCCCTTTGTAGGGGCACCAGCTGGGGTCAATCTTTCTTATCAAATCACCGGTTCTCAAGAAACACTTTAGAACTGCAGTTTATTAAGACCCCCTAATACATGGAGGAATGTATCTGAAACTGATTCACCACGTTCAAAATGTACCAGAGGACAAAGAGTTAACACAGACTCCAGTCTCAGCAGCAGGACTATTTCCATGGGAACCAAACCAGCTTAAAAAAAAAAAAAAAAAAAGGCAAATTTTATACTGAAGTGGAACAATCAGGTAAAAGTGAATTGAAACCATTTCTTATTACTCTTATGGGGTTGGATTTACTAGATGGAGTTGCCAAAAATATGCTAATGTCCATGGCTCAATAGAGCTTCCAATATAAAATAAAAGGGAAAAAAGTGCAAAACTTTCTGGGACAACTCCAGACTGCCTCAGTCTATAATTATTGTTCATATCTCAATATCCTGTGGCTATAGAGAAAAAGGCATTCTTGCAAGGTTTTTAAATGATTCATATTCTTGACTCGTAATCTGTCACAGATTACTAAAGGACTCTCAAGAGTAAACCCTGAACATATTTTATGCCTTTATACGGGAGGTATTTTCCCAACATCCAAATGGCTTTAAAATCAATTTATCTTGAAATGTCAAGGAACCATCAACAGAAAGCCTTTTCATATCTTTGCTGAAGAAAAAGTGCAAGGACTGCAACCAGCAATTCAGGAGCAGAAAAAAAAAAAAAAATCTTGTAATATGTAAACCCACTTCAAGACTACACTTATCAGCTCATCATCACCATTAGCCCACAGTACCCAAATGCCTACAGCTACAAAAATCAGCAAGAAACACAAAGGGGAAGGGGAAAGGGGGACTCACCTATGAGATACATGCCAATCCAGTCCCCTGCGTCCACTTCCTCTTTTATATCCCAGTATATCACCAGGTCCTGCGAATGCCCAATGGAGTAGTAGGAGCTGCTGACCATCAGGGTGGACCGGCTGTCTGAAGTGACAAGGTCCGTGTCGCTGGTAGACCTAGGAATGGTGACTGTCTCGTGGGAATTGTTCCTGATGTCCATGTTATGGAACTGGTCAGGGTTATAGCTGTATCTGAGAGGCTCCTTGCACCGGCGCCGATTTTGGGAGTTTCTAGATGGGGACGCCATGGCTGCCAGGCCCAGGAACCTGTTTTGGTACAGATTCTGCAAAGACAAAAAAAAAAAAAAAGAAAGGACAGCATTTACAGTATTATTCGTTTTTCAGTGATATCAAAGCTCAGGAAAAGTAGTACGTTGTAATGAGAAAGTCGCAGATCTACCAGAAGAGGTAGCAGGAAACACAGTGCTAACTCGGCTCCTACTCTGTAATTTGTACCATGAAAACAAGTGTAAGAGCAAGCTC
>NW_020956181.1:145162-146765 GCF_003031625.1 Empidonax traillii | reverse complement strand
AAAAAGAAAGGACAGCATTTACAGTATTATTCGTTTTTCAGTGATATCAAAGCTCAGGAAAAGTAGTACGTTGTAATGAGAAAGTCGCAGATCTACCAGAAGAGGTAGCAGGAAACACAGTGCTAACTCGGCTCCTACTCTGTAATTTGTACCATGAAAACAAGTGTAAGAGCAAGCTCTGCATCACCAGGCTCAGCCACAATTGGCAGCGTGCAGAGATTAATAGGAGCTGGCTTCCTCCATGTCAATGCACACAACCAGACACAAACATCGGGAATATCGAAGGGCTAGAGAGCCATCCTCTTTTAACATCAGGAGATAGCCTTCTCACTTTTGACACTCGCAGTTAAGCCTTATCCCCAGTAATTCTTGTTACATTTACAGAGGAATCTTTAAGGTGTAGTCACCCTAGAGCCCATACTCCATCTGGAGAGACCAGCTAGCAGTGACTAAGAGCTCTTCCTCCCTGCTGGATATTTGAAGAGTGAGTGCCATGAAAGTATTTATACTGATGTATAAATTTTATTTATACTGATGTATAAATACAAACTAAGCATTGTAATGTGTCTCCACACAGCTGATGGCTTCCAGTGCCATTGCTCTGCTCTGTTTTCTGCAGTAGACTTTGAGATGCTAAGCACACCCGCTCTGGTAGGAACTTGGGAATGCACCAGACAGTTAATGGGAATCGAGAAGTCTGATTGATGCAGAGTAGTCATCATTCTAGCAGTTGAAAAATATTTAAATTTCTATCTAGCCTTCTCTTCCTCAAGGCAAGTTGAGTGACTTGTACAAAATGCGTCATGGTGCACAAGTTAAAAGCTTTTGTGAGCTGGCAGACGAGAATGCTTAAGTTATGACTGGGTTGAATTCTGATGTGAAGACATTCCCTGATACTGATCAAAATACTGGGTATTCCTTACTTCTGTACTGTTTGTTTTTTTCCATTTTCCTTCCCAGCTTTCCCTCTTCTCTCCCTACAACTCTGCTATTTCAATCACTCAGCTTTTCATTATTCATTAGCCTTCCATTATCCGTCTGTTGCCAACCACACTGTCAAGTCAGTTAGACACAAAACCAGACAGCTTTCCAGTATGCTATGAAATGCTTTTCACATGATCAGAAGTCAAATCATCCTTTTGAACTCAAACAAATTAAGCGGAAGAAAAATCACAGCTCCTTTGTCCAGCTAAGCAACTATTTAACACGAGCTTTATTAAGGTTAGGGTGGCACAGAAGAAGAGTAAGCCCTGAAAAAAAAATAAAATATTTAGTTTATTAATACCACTGCAGGGGGAATAATTAAGAGACCTATTACTGTGTCTTAAGATTCTGTTGCCCAAAAACTGCACAGAGAACAAAAAATTCAGCTGGCATGTCTGCACCCCTAGAATATGCTGTCACTTGGCAAACGCTGCCCAACAATGCTGACAATCCGCTGACCCAAATCCTCACTTACTGCATTAAACAGGGTTTATCAGCAAAAATAGCTGCAGTGGGAATGCCACACCTTGTAGTAAGTGCCACAGGACTGAAGCTAATAATGCAAAAGGCTACACCAGAGGGAGAGGAAGAGTATGTGGAGTTGCCTTTGCTGTGCATC